>NW_019524859.1:716360-785793 GCF_002814215.2 Seriola lalandi dorsalis | reverse complement strand
TAGAACTTGCTGCAATTTGATATATTCAGGTTAGTGGTACACCTATACCAGGCAAAAGGCTACCAGTACAAAGGCCAGCACACAGCTCATAGATGATGAGGACGTTATGAATTACAACAAGAGATAGATGGATTTCATTTGAATTACTTAACAGAAGCAGGTTTTCTACAAAGCACGGAAGAAAATATGTAGACAAGGCAACACTGGTATCTATTCAATCAGCAAAAAAAATGGTGTAGGTGCACCCCTAATTCAGGTAATTATTTTTCCATCATTTAACCACACAATGTTCACAAACAAGGGCGATATGCCCAAACTTTAACATACAGAGAAAGGGGAAAAGGCTGCTTTATAAGGCTTGAGTGTTGTCATCTATGTAGCAGAGGGAAATGTTCATTCTTGTTGTATGAGATACACATCCAGAGTGCTGAACAATCTCAAGGGAGACATTTTCTTTAACGCAATATCAGACTCCCAGATTTTACTTTGTGGCGCATGTATAGTGTGGACTGAAAAGTTAGGCAGAGTTCAGTTTTATTATTAACTACCCCAAGAACATCATTTCCACTGTGCGGCTCATTATGTTTATATTTCACATAAAACATACAAACAAAAGGAACGTGTTTGTGAATATGGAAGGATACTCATTTGTGTTGATTTCAATGTTCATCTATTTACATAAATGACCAAATAATGTATGTAGCCTTTCACATTACAGTCACATATTGTATATGGTGATATATATATAACAAAATGCCTTATAGACGAGGGACATTCAACCTGATTAGAAGTTACCAGGATAATAAAAGACTAAGATCAATGGTTGGTTTGTTGTCATCGTTTGTAATGAGCCTTAATTACTTTGAAGATCAATCTAAAAAAAATTATGAAATATAAACTTCAGTGTCAATGATCTACTGTCTGTTGCATTCCCACCTTTTTTTATCCTGCAAAGACCAATTTCAAAAAGTCTTAATTTTCTGCTGCTTTGACAAGATGCAACCCCATTAATTTAATGCTGTTTTTTCATTTTAAGTCACTGTTACATTATGTTGACAGGGATCTATATATAAGAGCAACAATAGCGCAGCAGTTTTGTGACATAAGTTAAATTTGAATATTTTTGTCCCCATAACTAACGCTCATCTATGGCTAATTCAATTAGACATTTTTCTTACAATAAAAAATGTATGTCTGAAGCCCCTCAGGTGACCGGAAATGTCAAAGGGGAAACTGCATGAGAGGTGCAAAACCGGTTTAAAATTGAGCAATATGTGACCAGAGGAGAGGTTTACTGGAACGCAAACAGAAAACACATTTTCCTTAACACAGACCTGACGATGCACACAAACTGAAAAACACTAAGGAGGCTGACCAAAACCTCAGGGACCACTATCACAGTCAGTGCAGTGTATGATAAAGTATCTGAGCTGGGATGTTTAAACTGGGAAGTGCTGGAGGGGCTCAGCTAAACCTCGTAAAGTCCCCTGAAACCTTGTAAAAGTGACTCTAAGATAGCTGCTCAAGCATCAGAAAACATGAATCCTAATTGTTCCCATGAATGCTTTTGGGGATTACTTAGTTTTATTTCACCTGACAATCAACAACATCTAATGAGAGCAGGTCTGAGATAAGGTTAGATTTGTTTTGATTAAATATAAATGAAGAGATAACCAATACACACTCCTGACAATTTAAGGGGTTTTGGGGCCATTAATTACTAACATAAAGCACTAAGCACTAAACTATATATATATATATATATATATATATATATATATGTATAAAATGTTCACAAAATATATTACATTTTTTCTACTGGCACTGTTCCACCACTTTCCATCCACTTCAATTATAATGCATCCTGCATTGTTACCTAATATTGTGGCTGTCTTTACATTTACATGTCATTTAATCACTTGGTAGACGCTTAAATCCAAAGTGACTTACAAATGAGGGACGACACTTGTTTTTTTTTTTTTATCTTACATGGTCCATACTCCTGAATATAGCTGTTAAAAATTACAAGTAGTACTCAGGCATAGGAGTACTGGCTTTTGGCTTCATGGGAAAACAATGAAGCAGCCATATAGTTGATGTGAACTTTGAGATGACAGGGGACATGTACAAGGTGAGAGAATGGTTGAGGAAAGGAGATACAGAGGCTTCGATCAAGGAACAATCAGCACGAGTCATTCTGCTTCTCACTTTTTTGTAGTTTAATCAGGCTTTATCAACCAATTACAACAAATGTGTAGGTAAAGAGTGTGTTGTGAGTCCAAGTATGAGTGAGCAGCCCTGGATGTATAGTACTGGTCCAACTATAAAAAAAAAAAGATGTTGAAACTTGACAGTTTTTCAATGAAAAAATAAATAAAAGTAAAATAAGCACTACAGAGGTACCTCCTCAGAGAGGCATGGTGAAGGTTTAGTTACAGATGACAGAGCGCCTGCTCCACTACAGTGTCAACATCTGGAGTCCTTTCAAAGTGGAGATTTCATGTTGTGTAGATCACATCTTCAAACTCAAATTTTCTAAACGCAGCCATTGAAGTACTTCCTGCTGTATCATAAGATTAAATGAAGTACATAGGTACCAATATCATGCATCTTTCAAAAACCAAGAACTGACTGAAAAGCCCAAACCATCAGATTTTCAGCCATTAATGGTCTGTCAAATTTCCAGAATTACTGGAATAACAAACGATTAATTCACTTAAAACAATGTATTATGGTCCTTTCACAAAGTGTACCACCACTGAATGCCCTGCAGGAAGACTTTACAGTCAAATTTTATTTCAAAGACACAGGCCTGTATGTAATTCAACTCATGGCCTATGAGAGGTACAATGCAGGCTGTTTGGGAGTTTGATGTTTTAGTAAATCCAATTAATCTTTCAAAAGCATCAACACCAAGTATGAGTTCAAAAAGAAAATGACTCCTATGTCATCCGTTTCCTCACAGAGAAATATCCAAATGAATGAACGTCACTTTGAGTTTTAAAATACACTAAAATAAGACATAGTACACAGGAAATCTGAGTGTGACACTGGGCTATCCAAAATGTACATACAACACTCAATTAGAGGAGAAGTTGGTAATATCACTTGAAAACTTTACTTACAAAGACCTATGGCTGTACAATAGCTTCCTAAACATAAGTAAAACATATGCACATGGTTGTTTAATGGTAACAGCAGAACTGTCAGGAACTCTACACTGAGGTAAACACTTGTCTATACAAAATAAAATAGTGTTATCAACCTCATGGCTACAAATGTGCCACCTAAAACAGTTGATAGTCTAAGAATAAAGAGTTCAAAAAATTCTCAGGTGCTTTAAAGTGGCAGTATTTGGCCGCAGTTAGAACTGCCGCTGTGTTCCTTTGAAGGGCTTGAATCCACCAACGTTTCCACCACTAGGAATGGAGTTGCTGGTGATCTGTACAATTCGGTTCATTCCAGATGAAGAGTGACTGCAGAAAGACAAAGTTCAAGTTAATGTGGCTGGGAACAAGAGTCACACCATTCAGTTTTTCCATCATTTATTGATATGTCTGGTATACCTGGAAGAAGCCATCATGCTGCCCCGGGTGTCTCCCATCCTGCGATTATCAGGGAAGCCCCCGCCCTGGGAGCTTGATCCACCGTGCCACTCCTTCCTTAGTCCCTGCTCCCTGCCATGACGCTCCACCACAACCTGGCGGCCAGAGCTGAATGGCTGCAGAGAGAGGAGATTTGTATAAAAGGATTCTTCTATAAATGTATATGTAAGCTTCAGCTAAAGACTGAAACTTCTTAGTTGTTAAAAATTCAGTCAAAATATGATTAATCTTACAAGTGAAAACAAAATAATCTTGCAAATAAGATGTCTTTAAGACTGGACCAACATTTCATCACCAAGAATTACTACCATGGCGATGTATGCTGCTGCAAATTCTTGAGTTATGGCCAAAAACGTGTTTTTGTGTGGTCGCCATGACCTTTGACCACCAAAATCTAATCAGTTCATCTTTGAGTCCAAGTGAACCTTTGTGCCAAATTTGCCTCAAGTTTTATTGTGCCCCCGGCCACAGCTGTCAGGGAGGCATAATAAAACTGGAACACTAAGAAAATTATTTTAATTTCAACATGTTAAGTACATTGCTTTAATTTAAAATGAGATTAAAAAAACAGAAGAGCAGCAAATATCTCCAATTTAAGACTGGAATCACAGAACGCCTGTCATTTGTTTGATAAATGACAAACGTTTCTGTCAGTTGATTAATCAAACTATTACTCATTTCAGCACTAGTTTTTAAAGAATTGAAGTGTATGAACTGTCACCATCCTGCACCATTAGTACAGGAAAACCTAAGAAATGCATCACATTGTCATAATGTCAGCTGACCTGGTCACTCATCACCATGGGTCTTCCTCCATCTCTATCATTGAAGCTGCTCCTTCCACGATTGGCCGAGGAGCCTCCTCTGAGTGACGGGCCTGGACCCTCTCTGCCGGATCGCTCAGCACGCATACGCATAGGCCCTCTGCTCAAACATTACATCGGGTGAGAGGTTTAAAAAAAATTACTTTCATAAATTAGCTTTCATGTATTTTTCACATCATGCTTCTTTTTCAAAAAGTGCATTCAATTTACCGCATATCTCCTTTGTTGGAATTTATCCCTCCGTCATTCTTCCAACCATGCCCTCCATCCCTGGGTGTGCGGTTGTGTGACATGCCAGGTATTGTAGCTCTGGCTCCCATAGGGCGTTCGTGCATGGGCACCGGTCGTCTCTCATCTCTGTCCCTGCGGTCAGTGTCCCGGAGTTCAGCGCGGGGAGGAGGTGGTTCAGCTCTGCGAACGGTTTCAAAGTTCTTGGGGTAGCGCTCAAAGCCAGAACTCTCTCTGTGAGGTGCAGGGCGATTTTTTTTAACCTCAGGCTCACCATCAAACCGGTTGCGTCTAACAACAAAACAAAGACCAACACATGATTAGCCGCATTACAAAAACTCAAATTAGCCCATAGGCAGAATAAAACATCTCAGGTCAGGAATACAAAGCCTAAATACTGTGGACCAGAGGAGAATACTCGCATGCTGCATTCTGACATATTCTGAAAGCTTTCTTGGTCCACACAGGTTACCTTCTTACCCAGTCTTACCCCCTTCTTACATAACAAACAGAAAATCCTACATGATCTTGGAGTAAATTTTAACATTTAAAATATTGAATGCACAAAAAAATCCTACTGCATTTACTTTTTTGTGATAAGTGTTAATAATAATAATAATGGATCTGTTCTAATCAAGTGTCCCAGTAAGTCATGGCAGTACAACAGTGGACCAGCATGAACAACACCAGGACCCTGTTACTGAAGCAGCTAAATGGAATGCAGTCATTATCGTTTCATTATTTACACATGTGCTGTTCCTACTTTACCATCTCATAACGTCCTCTGTGACTGATCATGTTGCTGCAATGGACTGCCTTAGTTCCTATAGTTTCAACACTCTTACCTGTCGTAGGTGTTGGGCTGCTCAGCAGCAGCCTCTGGGAAGCGACCCCTCTCTCGGGGACTGAAGTTTGAAAAGCGGTTTGGCTGCCGGTTATAGTTTGAGCCTTGGTTCAAACGGACATCAGGATCAGACTGCATCTTCTTGTTGCCATTCCAATAGGGATCATCTCTCCGACTGCAACATTAAAGATACACCTCATGAGCCAAACCAGATTACTTTAGGTACCAAAAGTTACTTATTGGACCTTAACAGGCAGTTTTCTCCGTTTCCTTTTCTATGAGCCTGTTGGGAACAACCTTAGCTCAAACAGATCCCTGATGATCAATACTGTTTTCTTGGTAGGCCACATTCATTTTAAACAGATAAAATGCTAAAATATTGAAGTTTGTGAATCGCTGCTTTACAACTCCCAATTAAAGTCCAAATATTTTGGTCTTAGTCACACAACCAACATGAAACTGCTGAGGGACAGAAATTCAAACGGTGCATACCCATGTTCCACGTCACGGCCTCTTTTGAGGTTGTTTCTCTTTTCTTGCTCATAGCGGAGCTGCTCCTGCTGCCTCCGCAGCTCCTCACGTTCACGTGCCATGCGCTCTGCCTCTTTACGGCGTTCCTAGAAAAGGCACCATTAAAATGCACTAATTAAAATTAGATACTGAGAGACATGGTTATTGTTATACAGTTACAAAATCACATCGTCACCTGCTCTATACGGATTCTTTCTCTCTCAAGCCTCTCTCTCTCCAAGCGCTCCCTTTCGAGTTTTTGTCTTTCCATCTCTACTCTCTGGCGCTCCCTGAGCAGGTTCTCCCGTTCTTCACGCTCCCGCAACAGACGGACACGCTCACGCTCGCGTCGTTCTTGTTCGGCAATTTCACGGCGCCTGAAAAAGAAAACATCCCTTGTCTTAGAAGAATAAATAGCAATACAAGCATGCCTTGATTATAAATCTACAAAATGTGTGTGAACGGTGCTCTGTTCCAGGATACCTGCGCAACTCCACGGCTCTACGGACACGCTCTAGACGAGCCATTCGTTCACGCATCCTCTGCTCCTTCATCTTCTCAAAGGGCAGAATGTCTTTGTCGTCCCCCTTGTTGATAAAAGGTCGCTGTTTGTCCTTCATCATCTCTAACTGGGAGGGGAAAATACAAGTTGAAGTTTAAAACAAAGCTCATAAGTGAAACATCAAAGTACAAAGTCATATGCCAATAGTATCAAGCGTTTTATACCTCTTCAGGAGGAATCAACCATTTTGGCCGCCTTTGAATATTCATGTTGACAGAGGGCTGAAAAAAGTTTCAAACAGAATCTTATTTAACATCTTCTGATGGCAAATTTAAAATATCCTTTAAAATATAATTAAATCAAATACAAATAAAAAAGGTCTTACTCTATCAAAATATCGCCCCCTTCTGAAAGGTCGCATTTTACCAAAATTAGACTCTCCTTTACCGTGATCGAACATCATCATCTTGCCTGGGCTTTTTGTCCCTAGAGAAAAAGAAAATAATCAGTGAGAACAGACATATGCCCACTGATTAACTGAATTGGATTCTCTAAATTAGTGATGGGAAGAGGGATAAAACTTACGCCCATGCTTTCTGTCATCCTTCTTCAAAGAATCTTGTCCCAAGTTAGATGAAACAGACTCAGATTTCCCACTTTTGACCTCTGGTTTCTTGGATAAATCTTTGTCCTTTTCTGAAAGTTTATCTGATTTCTTGTCTTCTTTTTTGTAACATGGCTGTGCTCTGTTTGTGAGGAGAACCAACTGTTAAATATGCTTTCAATCCAAAAATGTTTTACTTTTCAACCGAATTTCTGTCACTCACTTGTTAGTCCATTTTAGCCCTGTGGAACTGCGTTTGTCACTTGATTTACTGGACGTTGCTTTGTCCTCTGCTTCTTTCTTTGAGGGCTCTTTTTTGAATGGATCGTTTTTGGCCTGAAAAACAGCATCAGTCAAATATAAATGGTTCACAGGTCCAAAAATGTTCTATAAAAACAGGAGGTTAATATTAGACCGATCTAAGTTTCCAAGAAAACAATTTCATCCGCTTCTTAACTTACCCTTTCAACATAGATCTGCTGTCCATGGAGCTCTGTACAGTCAAGATGGGAGACACACCGAGTCACTTCTGTACTCGAAGACATAGTCACCAAGCCATAACATTTTGAACCAGGACTGCGAGCATTTGTAACCACCTTGGCGCTTAAAACCTGTTGGCAACGAATTTTATTTTAACGTTTTTTGATTTTGATAAAATAAATGATATTTTCAAACATGTTCAAAATAAGCAATGACTAATTGCAAAAAAATATCTTGTTATTTACCTTTCCATATTTGCCGAACAGGTTCTTTAGATCAGCTGCTTTGGTGTTTGAGGACAGGCCACTCACCCATATGTTACGAGAAGAGCTGCTGTTGCTGCTGACAACTCCTGATAAAGATGTTTCCAAAACACATTCAGCAATCACATTGAGCAATAAAAAAAAAAAATTGTTACAAGTTGTCAAAAGTGCTTCCCTGGGTTTTTATCTAACAACATTCGGACAGTGTCTTACCCTTTTCATCTTTTGCAGCTTTCCCATCTCTGTCTCTTGAAGAGCTATGAAGCAAATGTTGCAACAACAAACAGATGAAAATGAGTCATATTAAATACAACCCTGGTGTAAAGTGATAGGCATACATCTAGTGGAACAAAAAAACATATTTTGTACTTTTCAGGAAAAAAAATCCTGTAGGAAAGGCGTGGATCTGAACCAATGTCTCAAAGGCTTCATTGCTTTTCCAGTGGTGAGATGGGTCAGGTTGTCAGCCAATTTAATCCCTGGACCAATGAAATCTTCGGAGGTTTGTTCAACTTCACAGCGAATCATTTGACCAAAAAGAAAAAAAAAAAAAACTGCCATCACGGGGACTAATGCTCTTTTACAATGCCTTGTGTGGAAACTGGAAAAGGCTTTAAAACTGCTGGAAAGGT
Organism: Seriola lalandi dorsalis; assembly: GCF_002814215.2. Lineage (NCBI taxonomy): Eukaryota > Metazoa > Chordata > Actinopteri > Carangiformes > Carangidae > Seriola > Seriola lalandi. Next base: position 777,301 of record NW_019524859.1, on the reverse strand, counting down.
CAAAGTAACAAAATAAGAGGCGTTTTCTCAGCTCCTGGTTAATGCCACAATTTAACCAACTTCAGAAAAATAAATCAAAGTAGTAAATGGCAGGATTAGGTACATCAGTGAACATTTCCCTTATGGCAAAAAAAAAAAAAAAAAAAAATCTTGAGGCTACCCACAATGTTGCGTTCTTAGTGAGCTGGACTTGGTAGTAGTATCAAAGAACTGACATAGAAAGACAAACCTCTTTGCTTGACCTGATGCCCCAGTAGTGGAGGGGCCTTTCTTCCCAGAATCCTTTTCTTTATCTCCCGTTTCAGCTTTCTTCAAGGAGTCTCTGCTGTCTTTCTTCATGGGCTCACACCTGGATCCATCATCTTTCTTACCACCTTTGTGGCCCTCTGTCTCTTGCTCCTTTAAGTCATCATCTGGGCCCGTCTCAGCAGAGGCCTCTGGCTCATCAGTGCCCTTCTCGGCATCTGGATCTGGAAGTTTCACATGTTTACCTGTTTCCAGGAGATCATCACCATCAACATCTAGGGTGATGGCATCTTCATTTGGGATTGAGACGGATAGGTGATCGTCCTCAGCTTCTTTAGAGGAATTCATGGCTTCGGCGTCCATCTCAGCCAGTTCGGCCTCCGCCTCTGGCTCAGCCTCCCCATCCACCTCTGGGTCAGCGTCCTCATCCACCTCTGGGTCAGCATCGGCATCGACCTCTGGCTCAGCCTCCGCATCGCCCTCTGGCTCAGGCTCTGAATCAGCCTCAGCCGCCACAGCTTCTGACTCTGGTTCAGCCTCAGCCAGGGCCTCAGCCTCAGGCTGAGCGAGGCTGTCCTCACTGGGTGCAGGCTTAGAATTTTCACGAGTACCATCATCTGTATCAGTTACATCTGAGGGATTTAATAAGGATAAACATGGCAAAACACAACTTTTAACATTCACATGTTACTTGACCTAAAAAGTAGAATAGAAAGCATATTTAGTGTTAATGGTCATCGAGGGCGTAGACACCACAGGAAGACACAAAACACACAATCTTCACCGAAAATGGAGGGTGATTCAGTGCTCTTCATTTCTTGACACATGTAAAGTACCGATTCATTTTCAATTCACACTGAACGTGCAATTCCAGATGTTTCCTACAATGTGTGGCAGTTCTCCAGGTGGGAATCTTGGGCAAAGTTCAAATAAGGAGGAAAGACTCATCAGTTCATCCTTCGGTTTTCTGCATTATGCAAAATGCATCCCCAGCTGGCCAGTCCATGGAAAGTCATCTGAGTTTTAGGAAATCTTGAATGTCTTCCAATATTTCTTCAATAATCCATGTCATCAAAGTCTTATCAGCAGATTTCAGAACACTGAAAAATCATCTTTCATCATCAAAGCCAACCTGTGTCCATGTGTCCCATCAACTGTACAAAACTGTTAAGTGTGTTGCTTTGGTAGTAACAGTCTGTCCTTAGCAGTCCCAGGCCATGCTGTATGTCCGATCTCTTCATTGCACACATCGTGCCGGGGCTGCAGTCAGCTGGTTTATATGCAGTATTGATGGATGTATGCAATGACTGAGGTCTCTTATCTTTCAGCTGCCTCCTGACACAAGGCCTTTACAAACTGTTTTGAGGCGTCTAGTGGTCCTTGCACTACCCAAATTCCAGCCTCATTCACAGGCCGTCTCATCTGGCAAGACCTGTGACAACTCAAGTGTTTGATTCCTGTGGTAAAGGGAGTGGAGTATTCAGACATACCCAGTGCGCTTGTCACTGGTCTGTCCAGTGTTGTCAATCAAAATGTCAACAGGAAAGTGCAATGATCCTCCAGTTCTACAAGTTGTTGTGTCTTCCGATTCATTGGATATAATAAAATGTCATCATGTTTGTTACCCTTCACTCTTCATTTCCATGGGGAATGTGGGAAGTTGAGTGCCACGGGCCATGGAAGTCCAAAGATGCAAACAGAACTTTTCTTTAATATATTTTGAGTAATCCAAGAAAATTGGGTACCATAGTCAAGGCAACCCACATCCAATGATTCATGTGTGTACCAATTATGAAAAAATCTGGAGTCATCTTCAGAAATGTCTTCATTAAGCATGCCCTTATTGATCCCTTTAACGTATTGTGACCTAAATAGTGCAGTAGCTAGCAGAGGCATGAAATACCACTAAATCATCACAAGATGTTAGCTGTAAAAAGGAAACCTTAGGTTAGCATTGGTCATTAGTGTGCCAGCATACATACCTCTTTCTGATTCGTACTCTTCAGTTTCCTAGAAAAGACAACACTGATGTTAGCCCAGAAATGGTTCAATGTAATAAGCACAGCAAGAAAGGGTAGTTCTGGGTATGTTTATAGAAATAATTAATTGCATTATTTTAGTGGTTTTCATGTATAAAAAGATATATGATGCTATTTTATGACTCGATGTAATAGTACAGGTACAAGATGTAGCTTAAGACCAAGTGCTGACAAATAGATAGGCTAGGGTTTTTCTCAATCATTTTCAAAAAATTGTGACTTTTATGTTAAATGGAACTGAGGAAAAGGGTACTACAGGTGTGAGAACTCTAAACAATACTTCTAAGCATGTTAAGAAGGGTCGAATATCTTAAATGCTTCCTGTCATCCAGTTGTTTTCACACTTTTTCAGATGGACTTCCTAGGAACCATCTGAACCCTTGCTGAAATTGTCAGATGTTTGTGTGGGCCCTCTTGATGACCCAAAAACAACAATAGCTTAAGATGATCACAGTGGGAAATTCTTATATTTGTATCTAGGCATTTTGGCAGGAAAGCAAAGGAGGTGAAGACATAAAAAAAACAACATTAACAACAGAATTGCGTGCAACAATCACCTTAGAAAACAAATCATCTTCCGCTGTGGTGTCTGCATCTGAATCCATCTTTTTTCCTGAAAGGTGAAGTTAATTTAAAAAGAAAAGAAAAATCAACATTAAAAAATACTGACTTTATTCGCCACCCTGTCTCATCAATGATATTAAAAGCTAAATTACCTTTCGCCTTTCCGCCTTTTCGAGCTGTTTCACTTGAAAGCTGGATTTGAAAGTTTTCTGGATCACCACCTTCATCCTCAAGAGCCTTCAAAAACAACAAATTATTATAATAATAATATGGACCATTTTCATTCTTAACTTGAATGTGACCAGGTTCATCGCGTACAATCGAAAAAAACGAGCAGAAATCTGCTACACCTGTTTAAATCATCACTTAAATGATCATGTGCACGGTTCACCACGCATTTAACGAAACAGCGTGCTACATATTATTTCAACAGCTGAACCCAATCACGTCCAATCAGCTACTGTATTCACTTTGTAGCGTTAATGCGAACAGCGAGCGCTTAATTTATTTGATAACGTATAGCTTTAAAGGTTAAAAAAAACACGATGTCTTTTCAGGGCCATTTGTGTCTGTTTTGAACGCCCGTCTCGTATTAACGTTAGCTTTACATTTTAAATTACGACAGTTATCGTTACAATATAATTCTCTCCCGGTAATCACCCAAGAAGCTCATACACACTTCTTTCGTGACGGTTATATGTGCAACTGTTGGCCTGAAGTGTTGGTTAGTTAAGTTGACATATATATAGATAAATTGAGCCGGCGGTCATGTCGGTGGTTCACTTTAACTAGCTTTAGGAAACCTGTAACAACATTAGCTAACGATAGCAACCCTGCATCGCATTCACTCGTTCTCGCACAAAATGGCTTCGTTTTTAAGTTACCTGTCTCAGTCTTGCGAGAAGGACGCTCTTTACACCAGACGTGTCCAAATTCCTTCGCTTGAGCTCGGATTTAAGATCAACAACTCTTAATTCTGATATTTTCTTGGACTCCGTGGAAATGGCACCCGACGCCATTTTACCTCAAGCTTAGTGAGCAGCGCGCGTGCGCATACTCAGATAGTTTGGCCAGTGTTCTTCTTCGTTGCTTCATTTTTCGTCACTAAATGCCACGCCGCCGCATACCGTGCTGGAGGAACCAATGAAATAATAAATTAAAACAAATCGGTGTCCCGTAGAAAAAAAAATCTCAAATCACTTTCGCATTTGAATACCATTCGTTCATTTCATTCAACCACACGTGCATTCCATAAATTAGCGGGAATTACAGCTGGGTTAATTGTGCGTTAAGCAGTGTTTTTTTTTGGCAAAGAGTGTTAACTTCCGATCACCTTCAACTCAACCCTGCAGCATGATGTAATTATGAATTCTTCACGCCCAAAACGAAATGCGTTCATATCAAATATATTCAGTGTATTTTCAGACTTTGGAAAGCCAAGAAGAGATATTCTTGTAGATTTCATCATCATTATCATTATCCCCTCCAGCTAGATCCTTGATCTAATTATGAATTTTGTAATAATTACAATTATTTATAATCGTTTCTTCCATCTCAACACTGCAGCCTGGATAGGGATTGTTGGTGTATGCCTTACATGAATAATTTATACTTGGTAGGATTATTTGTGTTTCTCAATGACAGTGTGTCATTTGTCAGGTGTATTTAGAGATTATTTGATTCATACCTTCCATTTGCTTTAGGGCTATAGTTACTGGTTAATTTTCAGATTAAGATTTTACATATGATAAAAAAAAAACATATGATAATGCTATAAAATGCAGTACATTTTAAAGATCAAACCAGAGTTTTCCAACTTGTTTGGTTTATGACACCCCCCCCTACAGAAAAGCAATGGTTAATTCAGTCAGATCTATTTACAGATCTATGAGTTGAATCACTCTTTTGTAGCCTAGTAGTTCCTTAAAAGAGTGATTTCCTCTGTAAATTTCTTTGTTGGTTTCATTTAAAGAAGGTCCAAAGAGTTAAATTGATCCAATATTTCAAAAGAACAGAGATTAGAGAAAAGTCCCAAAAACTGACAACAGATCTATTTTTTCTTCTTTCATCTACCAATAATTATCTCACCACCCATTAGATTTATCTGTTGACCTTTAAGGGCCCCAACCCCTTAGCTGGGAACCGCTGGACTACATAGGCTATGTGAATCAGTTTCAACTCAAGCAGCTACAGAAGTGAGATGAGAGAATCAGATTTCAATCATAGACATTTTTAATTTTATATTTTTGTAGATAATTTTATTATCTTTTAATAATTAAAGTATATCTTCTGATAATAGTTTACTTGTGTGGGATTTTGAATGCAGAAACTTTAATTTAAATACAGTATTTTTTACACTGGTGCGTTTCCTTTAGTAAAGTATCTGAGCACTTCTTCCACCCACAACTGGCAACTTGTATTTGGGATCAGGGGCTTTACTTTCATTTCCACATGTCCAACCTACATCCACTAGTGGGAGTGCTAGTATTTGGAATCGGGTATTACAGATGATACCTGATACACGCAAAACAATGATGCATCAACTTGCATCATCAACAGAGCTGCAAGTACACATCGCGTCTTGTGAGCCTTTGAAACAAGACGAGGAGAGAGTATGGAGTATTTCTCCCCATACATTTAGCTTTTAGAGGATTTAAATCAAGCTGTCGCAAAGTGTCGTAAAGTAGCTGATCGTTGGCAGCGATGTAGCGCTCCCGTGCGGCGCTGAGAGTAATGGCTCTATTTTCACCACTGTAGCTGTGAGCCGTAGCCAGCGAACAGACGACCTGCTGAGTAAACAACAGCGGATGCCTCGGAAGGCAGGAATGGGAACTTCGTCGAGGGCTAATAGTGAGGCATTTCTATCTTGTCAAATATAAACATGATGGAGAAGTCGTAGTGCTTTTTAAGAGTCGGTAGGATTCCTGTGCGAGTCAAAATGGCTGAGTATAATCGGGTATTTGATGAGTGAAGTGCAGCTAGCCTTTACGTTAGCTTAGCTCGTAGCTACCCAGGGCCCGTTGCCGTCGATTTTGCCTCTCGGCTCAGCTCGGGACTGTGTTGTCAGTTTCACACTCCCAGCCACTAACGTCCTCGGACTGCGATTTCTGTATAGGCCTGTCTAGTTGCAGCTAGGGTGAACATTAGGATTACTGCCCGCTTTCAACGCTTGTCATTGTTTCCCCACAGGATTTAACCTCACATGTTTGAAAAAGGACGGTGACACATTTTGAAAAAAGGACTTAGACCCAGGTACGTGTTGTCTTTTGTTGTCTTCTGTCTGGAGTATGTGTCAGGCTAGTTGGCTAGCCGTCCACTTTGGTTTCTCTTGATTCGTTATCGAAATAATGGTAACACAAGTTTCTAACATTGGATGTTCATATTTGAGTGCTTCTCTATTAACACGAGTTTTATCTGGTCTTAGTCACGCCAGCAGCGTTTGTGGGCTACAGACAGACAGCAGCTTATTGTAATTGTTAAGCGTTGTAGAAACTATGCTTAGCCTCAGTTTCAGGCTTGATACTGTCAAGGTAAATAAATCTATGAAGCTCTGTTTTTGCTGGCCTAATCATAGTGGCTGGTTGTCGTTTCACAGACAGAAAGCACAGTGGGCATCGTTAGCAGCAGCTCAGCAGTCCTGGCTCAGTCGTACATCTTGAATTGGTTCACTGTTACCATTTCTGTTACACCATATATTTTCTTATACTAGTTGTATCGACCGCTTAATTTGGTCTTAGCTGTATTATCTATTGCTTATCCTTATTCGACCTTCGTCATGAGAAATCTGTATTATTCAGCCTTGATGTATGGGGATTTTTGTCTGTAAGGGCTGTCCTCTGAGGCCCCTCTCCTCATGTATGTCATTGCGCAGCTTTCTCTGTGGCATCTGAAGTACACTCACTTATCAGTTAGTTGTATATAAAATCAGAAAGAGCATTCTGTGAAGTCTTATTAACAGCAGACTCACTAAAGTCACAGTTTCACAAAATTCTTAAGAGAAGCACCCCCTGGAAACATCAATCTCATCAGCCCTATTTCACCAAAGTCAAGTGAAAATTAGTTTGTTATCATGAAATAAGCTGTGAATGAAGAATGCAATGTCATTACTTTATGTGTTTTTTCACTTTGTTAGCAAATGAAATGCATTGCAACATACAGGAACATCATGCACACCTGTGCAATCGAATGTAGTGCACTACAGTTTACCTGCAGCAACACTACTGGGAATGTTGTTGTGTTACATTTTTACTGAAACAGTGAGAGATGGAAAGTGAATGTAGCTGTGTCCTGTATCTTAAAAAGACCAGTCTTGAATTTGCAAACAACTGAGCCCCTCCACAAAAGAATAAAATGTCTTAAAAATATCTTCAGTGCAGTAGTTGGATATTCAAGTTTTTACCATGTTTGGCATTCATGCTTTTTTTTTTTTTTTTTAAGTTTTATTTTGATGCAGATAAAATCACACATGGATTTTGACACTCTTACCACCTTTATAGATATTTTTCAAAGCAGAACTGGAAAGCAAGACATCCAAATTTCTTAATGTTTCTTGTTGTTTGTTAATTGTGTAGTCTCAGCAAACAATGTGGATGCTACTAGCAAAGCATTGGTTTTTATTTTCTTTTGTTGTGTTACATCACATGTACTTCCAGATGGCTGCATAGAAAGCGCTGGTACAATATGTTCCTAAATCAGTTGCTGAAGTAGAAGTACCATGATTTTGATGATTATGATTACATCATAGCAAGAAGTGTGGTAGCTTTGTTGCTTTGGGTTGTATCACCACATGCATATAGTGCAACCTACACTTCTGTCATTTTCTTTACATTGTCACCAATGAATATCGCCACAAATATGCAGCACCCTGTGTGATTAATGACACACTGGTATCTGCAATAGAGATATCCACAAAACTTTGATAACTCCATCCAGGAGCGATCAGATTTAATATTTTTGAAATCGTATGTACTCTTTTCAACTGCATGAACACTGTGTGTGTGTTTGTTGCCCAAAATACACAATTGGGATGTCCAAAATGATCTGTTGTATCAGTATTGGGCTACATCTTTTTAAATATCTTTTAATGAATTATTATTATTAGCCATATAAAGCCTGAACTATTATCGATCTTTGGTGTACTATAATCCTTTGTAATTCAGGTACACCACATTTTCAAACCCCTCCTATTTCACTTCACACTTGTTTCCGGATGTACAACAATATGATATCTTGCCCAAATGAATTGTTGTTGGATATATGATATATTGCAAGAAAGCCATCTACTTTACATCAGCATAACAGTGTAACTGAGGAGTCCATGCAACAAAACTTCTTAAAAGCAGCAATCAGTAATCAGTTAATCAGTTATGATAATCATTAAAAGGGGCTTTCAGTTTTATTGACAGTTGATGACACAGAGACTTTTATTATTATTTTTGCTTATTTGGAAATACCAGTTCATTTGTATTATAACCCATGTCAAAGTTAACACCACTGTTGGCTGGCAAAGGGTGTAATCACCCATGTGCCTTCTGAAAATACATATGGAGTCTTAACATTGACACAAACTTTTTGTTTGATTATTACAAAGTAGTCCAAATTTTGGCAATGCTGAAATTTAGTGTTGCTTGGGGAGACCTTGCACAGCTGTAAAAATTTTCCCACTGAAACCTGCTCAAAGAGTCTCTTTTTCCAGTTAGTCAATTATTGCTGCACACAAATATAGAGAGAATTGTCCCACGGTCAGGACATAAACACAAGAATCACTTTTCATGGTGGTTATTCCCTCAGGGATCCCATTTTTATTCAATCTGATTCATACATTGCCTGGAATCAACAATACAACACATCAGTATTGACTCAGCCTTTACTTTTGACTCAGCCTATGGGTATTTATTTTCAATCTTTAGTCAGCGACCTTGGGTCACGCTGCGTTAATTTGTACTAACAAGCAGAATGACTATTAGTGAATGAATGCGTTGCCCCACATTTAGCACAGTGTTATTACAGGCATATTAATGTTTTTTTTTAGGTTTGTGTGCTGTTGATTGGTCAGTAAAATGCTAGAAATACATTTTTACCCCAAAGAAAAGCTCATATTTTCTGCTGTATGTTGTTTTTGAAAGGGTTGAACAGATCGGTGCAGACAGCATAATTAGAACCACAATTATCTCATCTGCAACCAGCTCTGTCCTCTGATCAAACAAATCTGCTTGGATTATCTGATTTAGCCTATGGTGTCAAGTTGATCTTGCCAAACTGCTTGAATTTTTATCACTGATATTTCAGTGGACGATTGGTAACTTGATTTTCATTTATTTACCCGAGGATTCATCTCAACATTGCATTTCATGGATGAATTAAAAGATAGAATGTTTTTGATCATCTATCAGGCAAATGTTGATGTGAACACTTGCTTTTTATTTTTTTCAGAACTCTCGAAAGTTGTTAATTCTGTCACTGACATATTGATCTGTCCTTGTCCTTTGTGAGGATAGACCTGCCACCATGAAGAGTGAGGTGCCATCTGAGGCCCCCAGCAGACAGGAGCATCTGAAGGAGCCACTGGTTAACCCAGAGCCAGTGGAGGCAGCCAAGAGCTTCCCTAACAACATGGAGGTGATTGGAAAGGCAGGCAGTGAATTTGAAACCCTGTGTGAGTCCAGGCATCGGTCGCTGAGGGACACGGGTACACACAGAGACTCAGAACGGAGCCTTCCTGGACGTAGAAAAAGAAAAGGCCAACAGGCAGGGCCATCAGACTGCTCGCTGAAGGAGGACCAAATCAGTGAGAGTTCACTGACCCCTCAGCGTCCAAGGGTAGAACTTTTACAGCACCCCAGTGAGGATGAACATAATCACGAGTCCTCTTTTAGTGACTGTGCTTCCTCCCCTTCCTCTAGCCTGCGATTTGGCGACTCGGACACTCTTAGCTCAGAGGATGATGGGGAAGCTGGAGCAACAGGGGGCCAACACAAAGCTCCTGCCCTGACAACAGGAGGAGCCGCTGGACATGGCGTGCGCCCTGTTCTGGGTCGAACTCGGGGGAATCGCTCACATAAGTGGGTGCGGTCTGAGGCTGAGCCAGTGCTTCTGAAGCGGCCGTGTCTGAGCAGCCGACGGCCTCTGCATAGGAAACGCTTTGTGAAAACAACTCCTGGAGGGGGTCAGCGGACTCAGAAGCAAAAGGAGCGACTATTACTGCAGAGGAAGAAACGTGAAGTGATTGCACGTAGGAAGTATGCTCTACTCCATAGCACCAGTAGTTCCAGCGAGGAGCTGAGTAGTGACTCGTCCTCCCCCTCTTCTACTGAAGCAGAAGATGAGCTGTATGTAGATGTCAGCAGTACCAGCAGCCAGCCCAACAGTGCGACTGTAGCTACAGGTAATTACAAACCCTGACTCTAGTACAGTTGTATCTTTGTTGTTGCATTGTGTTCTCTATATTGTTTCTAACATGTCGTTTTACAACATGAGGTATGTTCAAGTAGGCTATATCATATGGTTAAAAGCATTATAAACCAACAGGGAACGCTTACAAAAGATATTGTCATTTTTTTTGCACTTTGTTTTAAAAAAAAAAAATAGGCAAAGGGAGGAGCCGTCACAGTTGAAACATTATAATGGAGACGATGTCTCCTAAAGCTCAGAGGCACTGGGATCTCTAATGTGGCAGAAAAAAACACTATCAAGCATTAATTCACTTATTTTAATTGAAGTACATTTATGCAATGTGAATTTAAATGCGCTGACAAGAAAAGCAGAATGGCTGCTGCTGGAGAACAGAGCTTGACTTTTTTTTTTTTATCAGAAAAAATGTGTGTTAGTTTGATATTTTTTTTTAAATGTAAATGACTTGAATAGGCATGCGTTGTCACAATTTATCTAACATGAGACTTCCAGTTTCCTCCACTGCACAATAAGAAATTAACTGGTTATAGCAGAAGTGTCATTATTGTAAATTGTCTCACTCACAGACATTAGTCTGTTTACAGGTTTTGATTCTAAACTACGTGATTTTATTTTGGCTCTCAATCAGGGAGTTAAAGGAGAGTAAACAGAAAAATTGAGATTCTTATCCCTTGCAATTCAATTCACAAATGCCAAAAAATTTTTTTAATAACACTACTTAAAAATGTCACATTGATAAATTTTAAACTCTTGCACCTGTATAGCATTTTGAATGATGATGGCTTTCCTCAGTACTAAAGCTGTGACAGAGATGCTGTTCTCCTCTTCTGGAGACATGTTAACAACATGACGGACCGCTCCGCTTTTTTGTCTCCTTCCTCCTTGATAGGCTTCTTTTTCCTTAACTCGTCCCCACGTTACTCCAGAACCACAACACTAACTTCTGTTTTTACAAAAAACATTTAATCAGTGATGTTCTTCAGTAAATTACTCTCTAATTTCATTATTTGCATACAGGAAGAAGACAGTAAGATGCTTCCTTAGGAAGTTAACTTACACAACCTAGATAAAATAACTTAAACAAAAAAGCTGCATACCCTAACACACTTTTTTTTAGCTTTTTTCTGTTTGTCAGACAGTGACCCTCATTATTTGCAGCTCAGTGGGAACCCAGTATGGTTTGGCACCCTGTACACTGCAGTAAGAATCAGAGAATCAAAATAAAGTGCCCAACTTTCTTTTTATTCAACTACAAATCCAAGATTGCCAAAGATTTGCACCGCTATAAACAGAGGACCCAACTTGTATAGTGTTTGGCAGGAGTGAAAATACACTCACAAATGGCTCTCACCCTCCACTTTACATGGCAGCTGCTGTGTGTCTACGTAAAAAAAAAAAAAAGGGCAATAAACCATATATATATATATATCCTTTGAGCTTTCGAAAAAAATGATAAATGTTGCAAAATGCTTAGGATTTGTCTGTATTTTTTTGCAATGGCTTCTGCACCACTAATAAAGGAATAGCTACTCCCCTGGGCTTTTCAGGGCCTCACACCAGGCAGGCTGTAATGGAAAGTGTTGTCCTCCTTTACCTGTTGAAACAACAGGTTTAAGCAGCTCCCAAATCTAAACCATCACTTTCTGTTCTCATTCTCAACGAAGTAGCACAGCCCAGTGTGCATATCATCAAGGGCACCGTCTACTTTCTGATCTGAAATGTTTTAGCATTCGCAAAAGGAGTCAGTATATCCTGTGAAAAGCCCCACCTTTAGCGTGGCTCATTGTTTTCCTCATGTAGCCATTTAGCCTCAGCAATATTTCTGCTGCTGTGGCCCTAGGGGAGAATGGAAAGTTATTTGTTGTGCCTCTATGGTAGGAGGCAGGTGGGAGAAATCTCAGACACTGTTGAGCAGCAGCCTTTGCATGGAAACAGCAGGTCTCGCAGGGGAAACAGGGCATGTGTTTACAGCAGGGTAAAGCAAGGAGGCAAGTGATGAAACCTGCCCTCATCACATAGATGCAGGATATAGCCAGGAAACGGGTGAATCTTACTTTTAACCTAAGTTTAACAGAAGATATTAAAAAGTAAATACATGGTATATTTGAATGCAGGTCACAGCTGGTTTGCTGTATTCTATACAATAAAATTCAATAAATTTGTTCAATCGCAAACCTATTACACGTCCTCTTGCTACCATCTGCTCAAGTTGCTAACTTAAGCAAGTACTTGTGGTTTTTTACATATTCGTTCCAGTTTCTGTTGTAAAGTCATATTAGGAAAAGTAGTAGTAGTACTAGCTGTTGTTTACTTAACAAAACACTGCACATATTGGTTATAGTTCTCTACCAACTTGAAAGGTGTTGTTGTTTGTGTAACCACATAAAGGCTTCAACTGAGTGCCAGGCAGCTAGACTTGCAGAGGGTGCTAAGCAGCAGTTCTCAGGAGACATATGAATAGAAATCACAGAGGGAATTTATGGACTTTACTAGTATGACAAGTCACTTAGTCATGTTCACAAAAACACCCTCTGCACTACTGAAGCATTAAACTTGCGCAAATAACATTTGTTACTAAGTCATATAAGTAATGCAGCAGGTACCTTAAAATGCCCTTTATTTTAAAACCTCTTAACTAGCTTTTACAGACTACAGTATATTAGATTTTCTGCTCAGTTCCAGATGAAATGACTCCCTACCAAATAGTGATTGAATGTGGTAAGGTTTTGCTCACACTCACCATATTGTTAGCAATAAACAAGTGTATCTAAATGTGTCAGTTCTTATTGGTTGACATATATATTTAGAATTCAGGTTGACAATGATATAGTTAACATTTGCACTCTACCAGAAAGGTTTTTGCGTGAGAGATTTACAAGGAGGGCTTAAGAATGTAACTTTGACTCATATACCAGATGCATGAGTCAGCAACTCAAAATTGTGACAATAATTAGAAACAGGCATGTGACTGTAAACACAAATAAACATATATTTTCTGTGACTATATGCTATACATTATCTTCATCACTGGTGGGGACTAAAATTCTAGATTTACATCTGATCTTAACCCTAAAATAAACCCATAGATTGAGCTATGTGTTCAGTTATGTTTGGGGAGGCATTGCCTTCATTTTCTGCCTGTGGCAAAGGAAACAGCTCCATTAAGAAGGCTGAGAAGAATGATGCATTTGTCTCAAATTATTTTGCTGTGACTTACTTGTTTTGAGCTGTGCCTGTGCTGAACTGGGTTACTTGTTTATGATGTAAATGGCATTAATACACATGCAGGACTCCTGGAGATGAAGTATTGACTGTGACCTTCATGAAGCACAGTTTAATGCTGAAATATACAGTACAGTAAAAGTTTCAGGCGCTAAAAGAAAAGTGAGGAAACTTTCATAAATAATATGAAAAGTTTTTTTTTTTGTTTTGTTTTTTTTTTATAAAGTAAAAATAAAAAAATAAAAACCAAATCGATATTTGGTGGAACCACCCTCTCCTAGGAACACTTGTGCACAGTTTTTCGAGGTACTTGTCAGGTAGGTTGCTGGAGAACTTCCCACAGTTCTTCTGTTGATTCAGGCTGTCTCAAGGTCTCTTCATGTAATCCTGGACAGACCTGATGATGTTGAGATCAGGGCTCTGTGGGGGCCAGACCATCTGTTGCAGGACTCCTTGTTCTTCTTGTCGCTGAAGATAGTTCTTTATGACTAACTGTATGTTTGAGGTTGTTGTGATGCTGCAGAATGAAATAAGGATCAACCAGATCATCTAAAGTACCCAAAACATTAACAGAATATTGTATATAAGACATCATATCGTTTTTTGAAAGGGTTGTGAGATTTAAACCAATGTTTAAATAACTCTAATTCACAAACTATAGGGAAAACGGTAGATAATATGAATATGCATTTTAATGCTTAAGTCTGTGTGTTGCAACCCCTAGGGTCTACATTTGTGTCACCATATAAGTTTTTACAACATGGATTACTAGCTTTATTAAAATATTGTAATTCCCATCTAAAATATATATAGAAAATAACTTTATTGTGATTGAAGAAAGAACCTACACTCTACTTTCTTTTGTCTGATCTTTCATTGTGACAAATTGTGAAACTTGAGTGGGTTCCCATGGGCAGAGGGCAGGTAGAGGGCTGTTGCATAGGTAACCATTCACATTCACGGGAGGTGAAGGAAGAAAGTCAATCTAGGTACAAAGTTAAGCACTGCTGACCTATATTTCTCCTGTGCCCAGCATTGAACTGTTAGCCTGATGATACTGCTGTTAGCATGATGAAACTGTAGAAATACACTACTTGCCTGGTTTTAGACTAAGCCTTTGAAAATGCAAGAACACATTATATATCATATATCATATTTAAACACAACATTGTTTGGTAGAGACCAGAAAATAAAAGGGTTGTTACATGTTTATGTTACATCTTTATGCTGTGTAAGAGTAGATCCATATGACTGCATGCAAAAACGTAAATATGTTTGTTATTTTGTTTTACTTCAAGCCCACAAAACAGGCATAGTGGTTTGTTTGTATTTATCACTAATCACCCAACTTTAATGGCAATATTTCTGATTGAGCAAAGTGTCAAAATAAAACGAGGGATAGCCAAAATTGAAATTTTCATTTTAAGTATATATATTTTATTGTACTTTCTCAGATTGTATGGTGTGTCAAAACTATACTAACCTCCCCTGGTGTGTTCAGGTGCTCTAGATGAGGATGTGGTGGTGATTGAGGCAACTCCAGCTCCAGCCCCTGCTGTCCCTGCAAGCGAGGAGATCAACGTCACCTCAACAGACAGTGAGGTGGAGATCGTCACAGTTGGAGATGGTTTCAGGTAGGCACCTCAGCTCTTTCAGTAAGCTTTGAAGTTACATGTTTGATGGTACGACTTCCCTATAGATCTGTGCTGTGTACAATAGCATAGGATCTTATATGAACATTGTTACAACATTTATCAATTTTTTTCCTGGCGTACGGCAAAGTTGGACTGTAGCTCATTGTATAGACATTTCTTTAATTATTTTTTCTCCCTTTTCATCCTCTTTTTATGAAGAAAAAAACAGTTCTTTTCATAGCCCTTCATAGTCATTGTATTTTCCTCATGTTTTTTTCTTCAGCCATTTCAGTTTCCCTACCTTCCCTGCCCTGCCTAACCTATAGGCTAAATGTCAGCCATGTGCAGTTGATGCCCTTAAAGTTTTAGGCTCCCATACTGCTGTAAAAAAGCGTTTTGATTTTTGTTTTCTTTGGTAATATTTTTTTACAATTTTGTTTTATCACAATGCCACCAGCACAGTCTGAGAATACATTAATCCTTAGAATTACTCAAATCACTTTTTGGTAAATGTCAGCAGCCAAGAAAAACATGTTTGAGTGCATTTTTGTGTAATATACTGTATGTGGACATGCTAGCCAACCTTATATGTAAGAGAAATAAATGAAGAACATAACCATCTTTATTTAGAATTTTCTTTTTCCGTCTAAAAAAACAAATTGGACTATGCACGATACAAAATGAATCCTGAACAAAGCAACAAGTGTAAGCGAGAAAAAATATGCATAGATTATCTTTTCCAGGTCTGCAGGAGATAAAAAAACTATCAATTGAAAGCAAGATTAAACAACTTTTTCTTAACCACTGTAGCATGCCTTAACTGCAAATCTTATAAACACAGGGTTAGAGGCATAGGATTTTACATCCAGGGACCACTATCCCTGTTTTTCCTGTAGATAAGAGAGTCATCTGGACCAAAAAGAAGCATCTCTTACAATGTCTGCAACATTCAGGAGATGACATCAGCAAAAGTTTATTGAAGACCATCAGGGTCATTTGGTTTCTGAAGTTCATTCTGTTGTGTAATTTTTGTGTATTAACAGTTAAGATAGTAGTTGTCTTAATTATGGAGAGCATCTACAGACTAAAAAGATTGGAACCTACTGTTGAACCCTGAAGTACACCACAGGTATCATTAGCAAATGAGGAGCTAAATTCACCTTTTATAAGAAAATATCACTCACATTTGATTTCACTTCATTTTACACCTGTGTGTAATCAGGTCTGTGCTATTCATGTGTTGTTTATTGGGATATTCTTATTTCCTTTTGGTTTTATAAAACTGTAAGTTGAAATAGCTCATGTTTGCTTTTGGTCAGGTGCTATATGTGAACTTGGATGACCTTTCTATATGTGAGTAATACTCACATATCACTTATTCTATAACTGAGCACCAGTGCTCAGGACTGACTTGAGGAAATGCAGGGGTGAGAGTTGGTGGTATGGGTTTAGCATGCTCGTGAGCCTGTTTCACTTTTGATTGCAGTCATGACCAAGCAACAAACGGTAGCAGTGCATGTAGCAATATTCAGGCAAACGATGAGTGTTTGGAACAAACAATGGAGAAGTGGATGATGCTGCAAGAGAGGTCTCAAGGCTTATTTGGACCTTACGATTTAATTTTACACTGTGAAGGCAGTCTTTATTTTATATATATATATATTATAATATATTAAAGAGTTGACAGTTGTTTGTGATGTCTTACTCCTTTCCTTTTTCTTAAAGTAGCAGAGATGTTCAAACTTTCTGCTCTTAGACCTTTCATTGTCAGGGTAAGGCAATAATGGTAAATTGTAATGTTCTGCCATTCTAATCATTCCTATATATTAATGGCCACCAGCATACTCTGTTGTGGATTTAAGAACTATGTAGATGCCTTAACCCAAATATGGCTATTGGCTGTGATGGTCTGTACATGCAGTTGCAGCCATTATGACACAAGTAGGAAAAGGAGTAAATGCAGGTTGCTGATTGTGAGTGTTGACGGATATGTATAGTACTGTAGATGAAAGAGCACAGCATAGAGTGTGGTGTAGTGCTCCACTGGATCTGCTTTGCATATGGATTCCATAGCTCTGCTTTCATTGCTCAGAGAACGCAGACATTGTAGAGCTGCATGCCTAGTTCTTTACAGTAGGGAAATAACTGAACGGACCTGCGCAGTGCTGTGGCTATTCGACTCTTCCTAGAATCATCACAAATAAATCTTACTGATTATCTGATTGAATCATCTGATCTGAGCAACTCATATAATAACAGTTTAAAGTTAGTTAAACCGTAGTTAGTGTGAGGTGCCCCACTAGCTCACCTGGTAGAGCTAGCACCATTTAGTCTTTATCCTTACTGTGCAGCCCGGGTTTGAGTACAGCCTGTGGCCCTTTGCTGCATGTCATCCCTCCCCTCTCACCCCAACTTTACTGGCAAAAAAAGCCAGAAAAAACTTACGTGACATGTTATAATTAATATCCATTCTACATCCAAACAAATAGCCAAAATCTTATAATCTATTTAAGGCCACATCATACCCATATGTAACCGGTATGAACCTGTTTAAAGAAATTGGTTAAATAGGGTAGTTGATAAGGGTATTCTGCCATGGCTTTCACAAACATACAGAGGATTAATGAGTAGATGAATATAGTTCTGTTTCTCAGAGGAACTGCTAAATATTTAGCAATACAAAAGATATGTCCTCCCACTATCTACTTCCATTTTCCTCACCCCATTGAGAATCTTATTTCCACATTCTAATAATGTGACTTACTGTCTCAATACTCCCCTAATTCCTTATGTAGGTGATTATGCATATCAATTCACAAACCTCTGCCTCTGTGTTAACCTCTTTCTGTCTCCTTTTTGTAACTCTCCCCTAACCGTATCCCTCTTTTATCCACTTTATATTAATGTATCAGTAATATCTGAAAATAGTTCCCAGAAATGATTCCACCAAGCTTGGAATGCCATAGCTTGTCTAATCTGCCTGTTTTCCTGACTTCCAAAGATGTCCTGGCTCGCTAGAGAATGTAGAGATGAGCCTCACTGAAGGGGGGATGGGCAGCAGTGGAGCGGGAGGGCGGAGAATCAAAGGCCAACAGAATGAGCATTGAAATCTTTGTTTACACTGCCAGTGGGCCAGTTTGTGAATGTGAGTTTGAGTTTGTGTGTCGTTTATGTTAACGTAGGCCCTGGTCAGACCTGGCATTAACATGCGTCTCAGGTGATCTGATCACAAGTGGACAGCTCTATGTATGTCAGTTCACACACCTGGCATTAAAATGCGTCTTCACGTGCATCTCGATTGACCACTTGTGATTGGAGCTCACTCTCCTGCTTTATATGCAAATAAACATGTATGAGTTCTTGTTTTTAGCCAATCTGACAGATGGGTCTGTTGTCACTGTGCTTGAGAGGATAGAGAGAGATATCGGGGCAAGGAGGAGCTGAGTGAATTGTTGCACAATGATTTAAGGTTTTAGCCATTTGAAACATTAAAATATTAGGTCAGGACTAATTAGACTGGCAGTGGACGTCAGTAGAGTAGGCGGTCCTTCATTGTGCACAATTGCGCTTTCACTGCTAAAAGAATGTGGACACATGTTGTCCAAAGCACCTCCGCATGTGGTCTAAGTGATTGGATCTCAAATGCGCCCCCCAGTGCATCTGGGGTGTGTTTACCCCTGAACTTAGAGCTGTCCACCTATGATCGTATCACCTGAGATGGATGTTAATGCCAGGTCTGAACAGTGCCATAGGCACAATTCATGTAAGCACACATACATACTGTTTCATGGCCCTGGCTGGTTTATTGGTAGTGTTTAAGGATGTATTTATCAAGTATTTCTCATTAACTGGTTAGTTGGTTAGTTGGTTGCCTCTGATCCCATTCATTTAATTTTGACTATGCGCAATTACTATAGTCAACATGGTAATCACATTCTCCTCTGTAAACCAGTTTCACAATGCACTCATAGTCTCACAGGCTTACTTTGATAAAATAAAACTCCCTTAACATTCACATGAACAAATAAAGCTGCTCTTTTAATGTTTTCCTATAGTATTTTATATAGTGTCTAATGGTAATTATTAAAATGTCTATAGACAGAAGAGTAGCAGTCAGTTACTGTTGTTGCACAAAGGCTTGGACAGGATTTGGACAGCCTCTCTTCATTCCCAGCTTGTACAGAATGTGGAAGTTCAAATTAAGTTTTCAACCAGAAGCAGCGGTTTAGGGACACGGTGCGATATGTTACTGAAAGCAGGGCAAGACTGTCATTTTTAATCCAGACTTAATCAGTGTCAAATTTTTTTAATGTGAACTGATGGCTGTTATTTATTTGTTCATGCCACTCCACACTTCACTCACTTGCAAAGCGGTGCATTAGGGGAACATTCCAGTGTGTTAACAGTGCACTGTGGGGCATGTTTGGCAGCTGCTTTACCCAGAGCGCAGTGAGATACAATATCAGGATTACGTAGCTGATATGGATCAATTTAAAAAGACCTTGATCAGTCTCTGCCCTGATTCTGCAGCTCAGCTCAGGACATGCATAGTAGTAGGATCACAGAACTTTTTGAATGTCATTACACTTTCTTTGACTACAAAACATAGTCATCAGGAAACCAGTGTCCATTCTATCTTTTAAAATGGTAATGTTGTACCTGTGTTTGAGATGGCTTAAACTCCACTTGCCCAAATGTAACTTAGAACACAACATGTGATGGCTGTTGTAACCTCTCACATTTGCCTTGCATTATTATCATTTTTGAGCCCTCTGCTTAATATATATATTTTTAAATTGTTGCCGACAGAAAGCTGGGTGATATGATATCAAGCCAATGCATTATGACCACTCACAGATGAAGATAATAAAGTTGATTGTCTTATAAGAGTGGTGCATGTCAACTTTTGAGATGTATTAGACAAAAAGTGAACAGTTGGATCTTGTTGTCAACATGTTGTATGTGGTAGAAATGGGCAGGTGTAAAGACTTGAGTGATTTCGAAAAAGGGAAAAGGGCCAAATCGTTGTGGTCTCAACTGGGTCGGAGCATGTCCGAAAACTGCACGGCTTTTTGTATAAGTGTATATTTCCTTTTGTGTTTTCGCATTGATGATCCCAAGCAAAATGTACTGTATCAACATGAAGGACTTGCATTTCGCGCTGTATTTTCTTTATATTAGATAAAGGGGTAAGTGCAGATCAATGCTCACTGTGAGAAAATATTTGTTCTCTATTCAGTGCTGACAGTTAGAGAGTGATGCCATAATATGCTTAATTGTGAAGGTAAACTCAATACTTTCATCCATGCAAGGCTTGATGCCTCAAATTGTTTACCACTGTTACACAGTGCTATTCCTGCCTTGTATGATCTCCTCCCCTTTAACTCCCAAACTCCCAGCCTTGGCTGTCAGCAGCATCAGTCCCAGCAGTTTACTCTACATTACCGCAGTGCTCAGCCCTGCTCTGATCCCTGGAGCATGTTGGCTTTGCACAACCTGAGCTTTGCCAAGCCACCCATTCCCATAGTGTTCATGTTTACAATGTACCTTGTTTTCCTCTTGGCCACCCCCCACCCCCACTTTCACACTCTTGGGGTTATGGTGGTAAACATATATTTACAAAATAATCCCAGGTCTACTTAATTAGGAACTCATCCCTGGTGGGTAGACCTGCTCCCTGGGACCAGAGCTGAGGAGCCTGGCCAATTAGACCCCAATACAACCACCATGCGTCCCCCTCTGTGTACCACCCTCATTGCTGTGTGTTTTGCCAGTAGTCGCAAGTGTGTGTCTGTTCGTGTATACATGCACTCAGAGTTCTTCACACTTGCACACTTCTTATTTGTGAATTAAGAAAGTTAATCAGCTTCCTCCTTTATTCCATTTTCATTGTTGTGCTACATGTCTCACAGGAAATTGAAATGGATGCAGAAAGTATTAGTAAATGGGAATCCCCCTTATCATAAACAGCAGAGAAAGGCCTTTCCTGAGTTGAGACACATCTGAGGAACCGGTTCAAAGCCACACTCTTAATTGAGCGTTCTGCATAATGTGGAATAGATCAATAATTTAATAAATCCATAGGATTACATCCTATGATTGATGCATTAACACTTTTAGTATAATCTTGTAGTCACTGAGCTCTTGTTCATTAACCTTACCGTTTTGGTAAGGTTAATGTTTCAGTTAATGAAGTTATTGTAATGCTTTCAAATAAACAAGAACAGTCCCAAATAAACAAAACAAAAATTAAACTTGACTGAGTCTAGTTTTGAGCTAATACTATAAAGGCAGAATAGTAAAAGAGAAATATTGAGACAATTAATATTCCATGTTTTGTTCACAATTGCAGTCTATCATTTGGGGAGGCTCTGGGTAACACCCAAGCAGGTGTGCTAGTTTGTCACAAGGCTAATACAAAGACAAACACATTACATTACATATATATTGACACCAAGTGCCAGTTTTAAGTTTTTAACCTCTCTTACCTGTCTGATTCTGGCCTGCAAGAAATCTGTGCAAACACAGAGAGAAAAAACACTTGCATCATTCTATTAAGGATTTTATTGAATCACTTGATGATTTCTAAGGTGTCTATGATTTAATCAATAAGAATCATAGAGTTGGTCTATAATTTGGTTTGACACATCAGAAGCTGTGGTTAACAGGGCTGTGCTGTTGGCTCTTAGTTTTATAGCCTTTTCCCTCTGCTCTGGTGTATTTTAAAAATCCCTGAGGGAGCAGCAGTGAAATCCCCTAGCCACAAAGCTCCATGGTATCCAGCTTTACGGCACTCCCATACTCTTATTCTTCGTCCCTCGGGCTCATCCCTCCTCCCTCTGATCACCTGGCTTTACGGCACTGTGGGGCGAAATGTGACTATTCCCTGGCCTCTCATTCCAGTCTCAGAGAGCAAGGGGTAGAGCGACAGGAGCCTCTGAGAGAGAAAATTAAAAGGAAGAAAAGAGGAAGGGCTGAAGCCAGGGCAAGAGAGGTACAGAGCATTCAAGTGAGAAGAAGGAAAAAGGAAAGCATGTGGAAAGAATAGTAAGATGTAGATGGAAGTCGTAGGGCGTTGTGGATGATGACACAAAGCAAGCAATCTGTAGTTTCTGTTAGAGCCACAAACCGTAATCTATGTTTTCTACCACGATCGGTTCTGATACATAACGCAACAAGCACCTTCTTACGCATGTACGTTCATAATTTAAAATAATGTACGCTAAGTTTGGGTATCCATTTCAGTTTTAGGTATATGTGTTGTGTTAAACTAAACCCCCTAAGGAGATGTCAGACAGCACACAAGTCTCAGCTGGTATGTCTTTTGAACTAGGATAATTTGTCCGGTTCAAAATTGTCTAAAGGTCCTGATGGAAAACACAAATGCTGTCTTAAAGGGTTGTATAAGTAAACATACAAGGATCAATCACCATGTTAAATTAAATAAAGTGCATCAGATAGATTTGCATTCAGGGATCCAGCTCTGTTGCAGAGACACTGTTAATATTAGTAACTGCTATGACAGGTCAAGGTGTCTGCCATAAAGAAAGTTTGGTGTAATAGTTGTTTATTAATATCTGTATGTCTACAGGTCACGCTCAGTGGGGGGTCTGGGCAGGATTTGGGCTAATAGTTGCTCCCAGAATCGCCTCCAGGAGCCACGTGGACGTCACAGACTCTCAACTGTCATCCAACCACTGCGTCAGAATGCTGGGGAGGTGGTGGACCTCACTGTTGATGAAGATGGTAAGAATGAGCCTAGAAAAGACAGTGTCAAGGCCAGGAGAAACAACTTTTCGATGTTAATATCTTTATGAAGATAGAGCAATAATAAAATGTTGTTTTACAAATGTCATTAATGTTGTTTGTTTGCAAAAAGAATATTTCAGATCCTGATATCTTAGAGTTTTTAAATTCAGCTAGTAAAATATCAACAGGTTTTTATTATGCTTTGATTGTGAATAATGGACATCAATTAGCCGGAATAAAAAGTGTATTGTTGTGAATTACCCATTAACATTAATCCCCATTAACCTCAAGCAGTATCCTATTTATTTGCATTTCTTTTAACAGTAAACAAGTCCTTAATTTCATGTAAAAGCAGGCTGCTTTGTGACCTTGTGTGACTTAAGTCCAATGTCAGTCTCTTTATCAGCCCACACCCATGATGGGGTAGCAAAACTGTAGAGCACTGAGTATTAGAGTATTTGCATTTCTTAGGAGAAAGAGGGGAAATTAATTTGTGAATATGAAAAGCAGATGGAGTTCACACACTGGAATGCTAATAAGGTCTGCTCTTCTCCTCGGCTGCTAAGCCTCTGCAGACGAGTACACACATGCTACAGTCCACACATGGATTATTCTTTTCCAGACAAAGTGTCCAGAAGAATTTTAGGTGGTCGTATGAATTGTGAACATCATTATTTTTAATCTACAGGGAACAACTGATGCATCTAGATGTTGTCATATTATGCTGTCAGCTATTAGTGTATATTTGTTTGAAAACTAACAAATAATAAATAAAAATAAAATAAAGAAAATAAAATCGTAGTTGGAAAACAAAACATAGTCAGACCCCAGATCACTCTAATTGTGTGACTTTTGACTTTTTTTGTGAAATATTCACAAATGAAACATTTTTTGGATCAGTAATTCTCATTTCTATCAATAAATTAAAGTTAAGTGCTTTTTTATTTCTCTTCTTTTTATGCCTTAACACTGGTGAAAACTAGGGTGGAGGCATTATGTTTTCAGATTGTCCCTTTGATCGTCCCATTCTCACCAACACGATATCTCAGTAACACATTGAGGGAATTTCTTCAAATTTGGTACAAACATTCACTTGAACTCAAGGATGAACTGATTTGATTTGGGTGTTAAAAGGTCAAGGTCACTGTGACCTCACAAAACACATTTTTGGTCTCTTGAATGTGATATCTCAAAACTGCCTTGAGGGAATTTCTTTAGATTTGGCAAAAATAGTCCCTTGGACTCAAAAATGAATTCATGAGATTTTGGTGTCTTATAGGCTAAAACAATGAAGTGATGACATCTTATATCCAAACAGTCAAAGGTCAACTTCACTTTGACATCATAATGTTCTGCAAAAACCCTCCTGACTATTATTCAATGCTGTAACTGAGACCATGTTTCCTGCAACTTTATTTTGCAACGTAATTCTAGTTGATGCATCTGGTTAAGTGATACCTGTATTTCTCCCTCAGAGCACAATTGTCATTAATCCTCTTTTCTTCCTCCTCTCTTTAAATTAACACTTGATTTTTTCCCCCCCAGATCTCTCAGTTGTGCCAACAACCTCTAGCAGCATTCACCCCCAAACAGTCAGGTCGTCCTCGTCGTCATCTTCCCATCATGCCTCTACCTCAGAGCTCAATGATGCCCCAGGCCCTTCCACTAGCTGCCCAGGCTCAATACCTGAAAGTATGCACACAAACAGGCCAAGTGGCTCTTCGCGTACGGCCACAGAGGGTAAGACAGGACACGGCATGTTGAAACCAGCTGCTGTAGAATTTCAATTCTTTGGCTCAGACGTAGCTTGGGCGCAGCTTTCTTTTAGCTGCTGATATTATTTAAAATGTTTATACATTTAACTGTGAAATGTTCTGTATTGTGCAGTCATATGTCACCATAGGTCATTTGTGCTTCTCGCCCTCTTCTGCCCTTTAAAACTCTAACCTGCTGCCTCATCCTATATTTTTCCTAATCATATACCTAACTCTCATAGATGACAGCAGACCTGGTTTGTCAGGTACAGCAGGAGAAAACGCCGGCACAGCCATGCCCAGACTCCCATCCTGCTGTCAGCAGCACTCCCCATGTGGAGGCCCCTCTCCTGGTCACCTGTCCCTGAGCCACTCCCATTCAAGTTGCTTGCAGGCGTCATCCTCTCAGCAGACGAGTGGCTCTCAGCACAGCCATGGTCACAGCCACAGCCACGGCAATGCTCACCACTTCCTCCACCATGTCCATCACCCAGCACCGCAGCCCCCTGGATCCCTGCCCTTTCAAGAGCCTAGCTGCCCTGTTGAGCGTCCCAGCGCTCTGCCCGCACCCTGCGCTGGAGTCAGCAGCAACAGTAGTAGTAGCAGCAGCAACACAGCCCACTACCATGACCAGGTAGGGCTATACTGTATTCAACACAAACATACTCTAGTTGTAAAATAGTAGTATTTTTGATTTCTTGCTGTATGTGGCTCTATTATAGCACTTCTAAATAAATCTGGTATCCATGACTAAATTAAGTAATGTCTAAATTTGATGGTTGTTATTAGCAAGGACAGGCACAATTAGCAGCCTCTAAATAATTGGCATTGATAGGGTTACGGGGATTGTTATTTAACACCCGAGCATGGCAGCAAATAACATCTCTGCCTTCCTCCCACAGCAAACTCTGCCGGTGGACCTGAGCAACAGCAGTGTTCGGAGTGGTGGAAACAGCGGGGCTAGTTTTCATGGCAGCACCTCAGCCTTTGACCCGTGCTGCCCAGGCTCCACCTCACGGCCTCCTGCTTATGTTTCCCAGGCCACCCCTGGGCCCAGCCAGCCAGCTGTGGTGGACTCATTCAGCTCCTCCATGGTGGCTCAGCCCCAGCCACAAACACAACCCCAGCCCTGCAGACATTACATCCACCCCTCTTGTGAGTACACCACCTTCATGCAGTGCAGGAAACCAGACCTTAACCACTGGCTTAATTTTCCTGAATTTTTCAAATCATAAAGTCAAGCGTCTGTTGCTGCATTTGAAAAACTCACTCATTTGCAGTGCCGTACTTATGAAAATTGGCAGAGAGCTGCACTCCTAAAACCTAATGCTAATAGTAATTAACAGAGGCTGATGGTTTATGTGCCAAGTGCTGTGGGAACTGTACCAGGCAGAAGTAGTTAATTGCTCATTCTACTCAGAATAGCTCAGTATGGAAAGGGAAGCAGTGTGACAAGGCTTTCTCGTGGGGATGTAGTAAGAGAGTTAGTTGCTGCTGGTGCCTATGCTCACCTCTCTATTGCCTGCCTCTCCGCCTCATTTCTCCTCATTTCACTGTTGCTTGGACAGGAGGCAAGGAGGTCTGCACCAAGAATATTTGAATATTTATTAGGTGGAATGACTCACAGTAGTCCTCTCAGATAATTTTGTTTTTGCCAGAAACCTGTCATATTAATAGCAGAAGGTTTGTGCCAAAAAACAACAAAAATACTGCTACAAATGCATCATCTGTAACATGCTGAGCCAAGATGTTTGTCAACTGGCATAAAGTATAAATGTAGGACCCTTGCACTCATATTTTGACTGTTGCATAATGTCAGTAATTACTAAACTTAAGTTTTTTCTTTAAAGGATAAGTCAGGTGAATTCTATGTTTACTTTATTGTCATTAAATTCCACAAACTTACCAACACCAAAAGCCAATTGATCCTATGAACAACTATTTCCTTTGTAGCTAAAGTCTGATATAGCTTAATCCTATGTACCTTAGAGTTCTACTGTTATCCAAAATGTATTGTAGAGGAAAATAAAAAAAACAGGGAACTGGGAATCCCAACATTATAAAAAAAAGCCATCAGATATGTTTATTGATTACAATGAGCATTAGCACTGTCGTTTATTTTGGTTCAATGTCATAAATACTGTCCTGCTTTTTTTTTTTTTTTTTTTTTAATGATCTGGCCTGTTTTTAAAAAATGTATGCCTTCAGTATGAACGAATGGGGCTGGGCCTGAATGCCCCAACCCACATTGTTGGATTTGGACTTTCCATGGGATTTGTCCACAATAACAAAAATAGACAATATTGCCAGCTTTATCCTTTAGTGTTTAAAGACGTTTTACTTCTTTTTCTTTTCTCTTTCCTCTAAATCAGATGGTTCTCTAGCACGCTCACTGCATCATCAGCCCTCCTCCGCCTGTCCTCACTCCCATGGGAACCCCCAACTTACACCTCAGCCTGCTCCACAAGGCGATTATGTCATTCCCCATACTGTCACCTTTCATCCCCCACTGCCATCGCACCCTTCAGGCCACGCCGTGCCCCCTGCCCCTCCCCCTCCTCTGACTACCCACCACCTCTCTAGTTCAAGTGCCCCACTGGCCCAGCACCTGCCTACAGACCACCAGACCCTGCCACACCACATGCCGGCACTGGGAGCTTCTGTACAGAGGCTCCATCAACACGAGATGCTGCAGAGGATGGAGGTCCAGAGGCGCAGGATGATGCAACACCCAACGTGAGTATTCTGAGTATTCATATTTCTGTAAAAGACGAACTCCAGCCATGAACCACCTCCTTGTCAAATTTGCATTTTCCTTTCCTTGCAGACGAGCACATGAGCGTCCGCCTCCACACCCCCACAGAATGCACCCCAACTATGGCCATGGACACCACATCCATGTGCCACAAACTATGTCTTCCCACCCTCGCCAGCCTGAGCAGAGAACAGCATGGTCAGTATCAGAAGTAATGAGGCTTGGCAGATGGTTGGTTTTAGTCCTAATTCAGCCCAAGTTTAATTTCAGCTCATCAAATATTACAAATGTTTAATGCGACTCTATGGTCACTTGGTTTTACGTTCAGGTCTTGTAGATATGGCTAATGGTTGTTTATGCGTTTGTCAACAGGGAGCTTGGCATCGAGGCTGGAGTGACTGTGGCACCGTACCCTTCAGGGCACCTGCACTCCCACTTGCCCCACTACCACCCTCCCCCCAGACTGCACCATTTCCCCATTCCCTTCATGGTGAGAGAAGCCCTCAGCACACATGCATACATTAGCATAAATGAGAAAGAATGACTTTTATATGAAGTCTGGCTGAGATTAATGGTGCTGGCTCCTTATTTATAACATCAGTTATTTCAAGGATGGTTTGGTGAACCACATGAATTATGCATTAGCAATTAATAGTGGCTCATCAGGCTTTTCAAATGCACACTCAACAAATCCAGAAGCCTCAAGTCAGATCCTGCGCAAATATAGTCAACACTTTCGCAATGTTACTATTAATTTTTTCCATGGTCATCCTCAAACAACCAAACATTAGTTGTCTTCTGCAATCCATTCTTCTCTGTAGCATCAGTGCAGGTGCACATAAAGTCAGGGTACTGTTGAAGGTTTCCCAGATGTTTTGAGTGTATCCACAGTTAATCATAGCTTGCTTGCTCAGAATTAGGGGGTACAGAAGTGGAACCAAAGGATACACAAGTGAATTTTGATGAACAGTCTCAGCAGAGTTCATTAGTTTAAATTTGTATACATCTGTGACCTTCATCATTACATATGTGCCACGTGAACACTTTTCGAAGCCCCTCATAATTTTTTTCCTCTAATACCACCAGCACTTATATACATCTACATAGGAATTTGCAACTATTCTTTTTATAGGATATACTATTGGTAAATGTTAGGGTTAGTGTTATACACATACAAATACACTAATATGGCATAGCTGAAAGCCAAAGTACTCAATCACTAATAGCACCCACCACGAGCTTAGGACCCTTTGAAATTAAATAAAGTCTGCAAAAAGTGTGTGGTAAAAATGTATGGTAGTCTTGTGGTCCAGAAGGACTAAATATATTTATGTAACAAAGCATTTTCCAGGGGCTGAATGAGATGTGTTGTGCATGTTTCGCTTTCTCCCTCATAGCACACTGGCATATCTGAAGTGACCTATCCGCACATTCGGTACATCTCATCTAGAATGACTGGCTTTGGAAGAACCTATGAGGTGAGGACTGTTGGTTTGTTTTATTCGCTGGTGTTGGTGAATGTGTTTTACAACCCTGAGTACAAATAAGGCAAAAATGTAAGCAATTCTATCATTGCGTCACCATCCAATGTTAGTTTTGGTGTATTCAGAATACACACTGGAATTGGATAAACACAGCTCTCATAGGGAAGGGAGAAGAAAGGAGAAAGCAGATATAGTGCTCTAGTGGACGTTTATACAAGGAAAATGTTCAACATCTTAACAGAAAAGTAAATATTTAACATAAGCATTCAAACTTACTGACTGTTTATTTAGTTATTTATGAGTTATTTATGGACCCCAACTCGCACTAGCGCACAGTTTAATGTGTTATATAACTCAGGCCAGCCATAACTCACAAGGTTGGTGGTTTGATACCCGAGCTCTGCCCCACATGTCGATGTGTCGAAGAGCAAGACACTGAACCTGAATAAAAGTAGTCAGCCAAGTGCATGTAATTTAATGTCACTCGCCTGTTCTATACTGGACAGACAATAATTTACTAATTTTGCTGTTAAATTGGTTTCCCAGTATATTGACATCTGAATGCAGCAATTATTGGAAGAACCTATCATCAGGACAGACGTGGGTGTTAATGTGATCATTAATGCTTTTAAAAACCTCTTCGTCACCACTAAATTGGTGTGGATTACTGAATGAATAGCCAAGCTTGGCCAAACTATCTGGCCAAGTGTGGCGCAGTTTCCTGCACAAAAAGAGAAATTTCTGTGTGTACAGAGCAAAAGCCCTGTGCATGTGTCAGTGTGTCAGTCTGACAGCAGTTCATTTCTACTACTTCCATCAGGACCTGCTGCATTTAGAGGAAAGATTGGGGACTGTGAACCGAGGAGCCTCTCAGGGAACCATAGAGAGGTGCACTTACCCACACAAGTACAAAAAGGTGAGGACCTGTGAGAGTGTGTGTAGATATGTACTGTATATGGTGTTCAATGGATTTTGTAGATACTGTATATAGTTGTGCATGTTCTGTTACAGTTTATTCTGGGACAGAGTAGGCAGTGGTCTTTTGTGCTCATTTCAAACGTCTGATGTTTTGCCAACACTTAGTGTTAAAATACTGTAGTGTCTTTTACCAGAGATTGCAGCTGTGAAGACATTGGTGGGGAAAAGTTTCCTTAGAGGTTTCCAAATGTACCTAAATAAGCAATCTAACACCCTGCCACCCAATACAGAAGGTGTTGGAGAGAGACATTGACCAACAGTTAACCCCTGAAGCTTGGGCATCTATTGGAAAAAATATGCACGCAACCCCAGAATCGGTGAGAAATAATGAACAAATCAATTTGGAAACATGTCTCTGCTCACATGTACAGTAGATGTTAGTATTAGTCTTGGGGGCCAGGGAATTCGGCTAATAACTTTGATTTGTTTAGTATAGAGACAACAGATAGAAAGTTTTTTTTTTCTGTTTTCAGGACAAAATGACCATTCTCTCTGTCCCCAAAGGAATTTAACGTTTTTGTTGAAATGTTTGTTCTGAATATAGTTACCTCTTTATAGGCAATATTATATTTTTATACAAATGTAATATATGTATTTGTAATGTTACCGTAGGGTTTTAGTTGAGCAGTTTAATGTTTTTAATAGAGAGTGGATAAATATGTTTATTAACCATATGTAATGAGTCTGGTTGAGGTTGCTTTACTGATCGATGCTACATATCAAAAGTCATGTGTCCAAACGTTCTTCACAAACAGAGAAAGCTGCATGGTAAGCAAGACGAAGACGAGGGGGCAGATGAAGACACAGAAGAAAAATGCACCATCTGTCTGTCTATACTGGAGGAGGGGGAGGACGTCAGGTAAATGGTTCCCCTCCTGGGTGTTTTCTGCGCTGGTTATCACAGTTTTGAGTGTGTTCAATTATGCTTTCAGGAGGGCGTGTCTGTAAGCCTTTAAACACAGACATGTGGGATAGCAGGTGTAGTTTTTCCATTTTGCCACCGTCTCTCGAGATATCATTTTTAAAAACCCAAAGGTTTTGTAATCAGCAGAAAACCCCAGAGTGCCTTAAAATTACCAGCCTCAAGGAATTGGTTTTTGGCACTGACTCAGGTTTTTTTAAGCGGATTTTCTGCCCTCTGTTGGTATAAAAGGAAATAATGAGTGTCACATTTCAGTTTCACCTTCTTTTTTTCTGAGTTTGTAAAATATAGTTTTTTTTTCTAAATTATTTACAGTCATGGCCTATAAGGATTTTAGTGATTTTGAGTATATGCCTGTATTAAATGGTTCTGGTCATATTCGGGTAAAACACCGAAACACACAGAACTGAGGTTTTACACATTTCTGATCCAGTCAGATGTTCTTAACACTTCACACAGTTTGGAGCATCAGTGTTTCTCTGATCACTCCTCTGTAATTTTTACAGGATAAGGCAGATGTCATGTCATATTTTAATGTCAACATATCCCACGAAAAGACCAAAACTAACTATGTGCTGGACTGTCTCGCAGCACTTTCTGTTTACCCTATCCTGTGTTTGGCACTCATCCCGAAGTCCATTTGTTCCTACTAAAGACAGCCACAAATATACAGGCTTTTTTAGACTCAATTATTTCCTAAAACAGCTGGAAATTGTAGTTTGTAACAAATGTTGCTTTAAAATGATAAAATAGTGTATTTGTTTGGAAATATTTTAAGTCTCGGATTCAGTGCACTAATCAGTATTTACAGCAGCGGGATTGTGCTGATGCGGGACTGATCAAAATGAACTACAGGGCCAATCTTTGCAATAATGAAGGAACAGATCATATAGTGTAATCATGTGTTTTTCTGTAGACAACAATGAAGCTCTATGGCACAGCAGAATAAGCTATATTAGGCTCAGGCCACAGAGACAATATGTGTTAGTCTGATGAATTCATTCATCTTCGGATTTGAACTCATGGCCGCTGCGGTAAGGACTGAGCCTAAGTGGTTGAGCCACCGGGGCGGCCTTGTTTTGGTCTTTTCATGGGATTTGGTGACAATAATAAAAATATAAAAATAACACCATTTTAAACAAACAGGGATAATCAGGAAGTACATTATTATGACAAAAAAACAGGTTAAGACCAGCCAGAAGAGCAGGACCACTGCTGATCATAAAAGTGAGGCACACCGAATATGTAGGTTGATAAAAGAGAAGTGTACTTAATTCCAGATGTGGCTTCCAAAATTTAGTTCTCACTGAAATTGAATTTGTGTTTTCCCTGCAGACGCCTACCATGTATGCACCTCTTCCATCAACTGTGTGTGGATCAGTGGCTCCTCACCAATAAGAAGTGCCCCATCTGCAGAGTGGACATTGAGGCACAGTTGTCTGCTGAGAGTTGATGCTGTTTTTCTAACAACCCTTTTGTTGAAAGTTTATTTTGAGATCATATTAATTTTCTCTTCAGTACTGCAGTCAACCAAAGATGGCATGAATTACCTGTGCAGCTCCACTACGAGAAAATAAAAAATATCTGACAAAAAAGCATTGAGCCTAGAGTGCCAGCTATCACATATTACTACAACAGCTAGAATTCTCCATTAAGGGTTTAAGATTTTATTGTATTTATAAAGCTTTTATGTAGCTTTTGATTGTTTCCTCAAGTGTCATTTTTGTTTTTGTTTCTCTGCATGTTTCCTTGCAATGCATTTCTTTGCACATATAACGTGGGCCTAACACAGCCTAACAATTTGCAGGTGAGGATAGCTGCTCTAGTAAAGATGCATTTCTGTAAACCTAATGCCTTGCTTTACTAGAATAGAATGTCAACCTCCGGTTAAAAAAAAAAAACATTGCAGGATTCATTTTACCAATCATTGTATTGATTAGTTTATGTTTAGAAGATGTGGATTGTTAGTGAAAGATGTTTTTTAAGTAAATCAAGACATTCCTAACTAGGGAAATATGTTAACAGATCAGCTGCTGTATTAGTGCACACCCAGTATTTCTAGAGTGGAAATAAACTCCAATGTTCACCTCACTCCCAGAATATGCACATGCTTTGCTACGGTTACACCTCCCTCCAGCACCTTCATTTGACTAAAACACCGTTATCACCACCATCTGATGTATTTTAGAGAACAAGAAAAAGAATGTCACGTCCCTCTCTTGACTGTTCTTTCTAAATGGAACGATTGTTGGGATCTGCTGTGAATCTTTTCTTCATTTTGTTGGGGCTTCTCCTCGACAGGCCTGTGACAGTTATCTAGGTTTCTGTAAGATGAGATCTCAGGTCTACATGTGTGTGTGTAGGAAATTTCGCACGAGCCTGCAACCTGGGATCATTTTGTCAATTTAATACCGGCAGTGGTGTGGACTTTCATTTCCAGTGTGTGTGTTCAGAGGGAAATACACAGCTCAATTCGGGATTAATATTTACTGTTTGTTCTCACACTTCAAACCATTTTATCCACCCTCCCTTTTGTCTCTCTGTAGTTGAGCAGCAGCGTCCATTGTGGCTGCTGCGGAAAGAAAAACACTAATACTGTTGACTAACTCACTCGCATAGACTTGCACAAGAGAGAAAAAGGTAGGAGAATAGTAGTAAATATGACAGTGCGCTGAGGCCATGTATTTCCACTCTGATGAATATGAAAAAAAGAAGAAAAAAAGATATTTTGAATGGAGTGTTGAAATGCAGTACTTTAAGCAGGTATCCATGCATTCATTGACTTAAAGGCACCAGGATCATATTCTGTGGGATTTATATTAGTTTTAAAAAATAATATTAATAAACTTGGATAACTCTTAATTGAGTCTTTTCCTTGGTGTCCTCTTTGAAAATCAGGTGTATGTGTGAATGTGGGGTTCTTGATTAAAAAGCTATTTTATGAAACACTGTAAACATGAGAAAAAAAATCACTGGGGCCTTTCGGTGTTTGCATGTTCTCCTTGTGGCTGCTTGGGTTTCCTCTGGGTGCTCTGGCTTCCTTCCACAATCCAAAGACATGCATGTTAATTGCTTGTATCAATTTGTCAGCCCTGTGACAGACTGGCAACCTGTCCAGGGTGCACCCCACCCTTGGGTAATGTCAGCTGGGATTGGCTCTAGCTCAAGCTCCAACTTTACTTCCAAATTCCATGCACTTGTATGTATGTGTGTGTGTATATATGTATATATGTATGTATATATATATGTATATATGTATATACATGACTTTATTTTACCTGGCAGCAAGATTAAATATACAGTACCATCAAAAGTATGGACATGCCTTCCCATTCACTTTAATGAGAGAGTGCGTCCAAACTTTTGACTGGTACACCTAATAAATGCGAATGGCATAAATATAATCTGGACATACAGGTAAATTCCTCTTTTAGTGCAAGTTTTGGTCACCATAATAATACATTTTTTTGTCATTATGTTGCTAATTAGTATTTGCCTACATCTGCCACTTGTGACCAGTTCAACCAAAAAGTGATTCTCATTGCTTGTGTTATCGATTCATTTCCACAGGTTAGGAAACACGGCCGTACAGCTATAGTCGAGGAAAATGCACATTTTAATAACCAGTATATTCATGCTTCCTTTATTTGTCAATTCTAGTTATATCCTGATCAACCCTAGTGTTCTTTTTTTTTTACCCTTCTCACTATTCACAAATTTAGTACAAAATGAATTTTCTGTTCTTCCCATAAAATCTAAACCAAATGATTGTAATAATTATAAAATAAATTGCATCCTCTGGAATTTTCAGATATTTTTACCGGAGCCTCCGCCCTTTTTGTTTCAGGCCTCTAATCAATGCTTAGGTCACCTAGAAGAGTAGAAGAAGATTAGGCTTGTGCATGAGCCTGGATTATGAACCAGGTGGAAGGGATGATCTTGTTTAATAAATCAGCATAATCCTTTACTTTCAAGGCAAAGAGAAGAGCAGTCTACACAAAAATAGAAGTGATTCTGGCCTTTAGGACAGATATAGCTTGATAAAATACAGGATGAGATTTAAACAAAGCTGGGTGATGATTAAATTCACAAATGTTAAGAAAACCAGTCAGACTTTCATCGAAGGTATGGCAGTACTGGACACCACGGCTCTGGAGATGAATCTATTCAACAGAAATGAAAGAGGCTGAATTTATTCCGTTTTCTCAGATGTAATAAATGTTGGGGGGGGGGGTCAAGAGTTGATGTTCAAAGAGAATTACAAAATAAAATAAAAGAAAGGTCTAAGTTAGTGGGTTTCAAGTGTTCGTATAATTGAGGAATTTCAATGAAATCTGAAGTTTAAAGTAGAAATTAAGATATGATGATAGATGCTAGTCTGTTGTGTAACAGTACTACAAGTCAACAAACAGTCATGTCAGTTATACAGCAAAATCTATCTGAAGTTTCCACTGGTCATACCAGACAGATTAAGGTCGTAGCAGCAAAACTCATGGCTGTACTGCCTTGAGTTAAGACTTTAACTCAACAAAAGTCATGACAGAAAACCAGATGCAATACCTACTGCAGCCCCAGGGTGGACATGACACACCATGGATATCACGGTGGAGCACAAAGGACTCTTTGAGAGACAAGCTGTACCAAATTAAAGATGTGACAATGAATAAATTAAAAAGGGAAACGTTTGTTGATTTCATTAGATCCATGATGCAGTGTCCTGCCCCCACCTTAAGACCATATTGTGTTGTTTATTCAAACAAAGTGACATGTAAACCAAACCAAATCAGTAGCAAGTGATACTAAACATTAATGTAGCTGTACATTTGGGGGATGGAAATGTATATGTGTGTGAATCACAATTCTTCTGCTGCAAAAAGATTGTTTTTCCAGGAGACACTGAGACATGTCATGGTATAAAAAAAGCAGAGGTGTTGCTGATAACATTAATGATGGTTCTGTCTCTTCAAGTGTCCCAATAAGTTATGACAATGTGACATTATCAATTTTCCAACTGTGGCATGTCATTATGTTTTCCATGAAAAAGACCAGCTGTGTTAATTGGAAACAAAATGCCTCCATCAGCTTCGTGAAAGGTGTCGCAGAAATGTAAACAAAGTGTTATGCCTTGCTTTTTACCCCCATTGCCATTGGCACTAAATGTTCTTAAATTTGACCCCTTTAGTCCAAAAATGAAGAAATTGTGTGGCTCCTCTAACAACCACATTTACCAAAAACTATCAGTTTTAGTAGCTCAGCAAAAAAAACTTTCAGATTTAGTGGTGTCTGGTCAGAATGTGTCTGTAGTAGCCTGAACTAATGGTTTTTATGTATTTCTAAAAGGCTGGACTGCAGTCCTGATGGCAGGTGGATATGGCAATAAATACAAACATCAGATTGATCATTATTCATTTAATGGGTTCTCTTTAATAAAACAAAAAAGCAGTTAAATATACAATATTACATGCTTTATTAAAAGACTCATCTACTGTCTTGTATTGCACAAGGATGTTTTCAACCATCCAAGATCAAACTATATTTGATGATGCAGAAGATCTATGACAGAAGTCCCAGCAATGTTTACTGACTAGAGCATAATGTGGTTATTTAATGAAATAACAAATTACTCAGGAATGTGTAAGTAATGCAACAGCAGTGCAAGAGATGTGCAGAAACAGTCGAGCAGAAGCAAAAGGAATTCTTTGTAGTGCCACAGAAAAATGGTAACAAAATTCTTTCACCTAAAACAACTTTTGCACTTGACAAGACAAAAATCCATTAACCCTAGTGTGTGATAACCATTTTTATCTATTTGTAACTGAACTAGAAATAAAGCAGCCCTGTGAGTATCAAAAGCAGAAAAAAATAGAATACTAAGATCCTTCAGATAAAATACAAAAAAATTTAATTTAAAAATCTAACCAACAGGCGTTCTCCTAAATATGAACACATATACAGAATCAGATCTAAAATGCCTGTTTTTTATCATTTCATGTAAACAACTTCTCCTCAGTAACTAGGCTTATTGCTAGCTTGGCAATCTGTCCTTCATAGACGTGACTTACTGGCTGTGGCATGAACGAGTGACGATGTCTGTATCCAAGGTAGTACCTATACCAATAAAGTGCTAATACACCACAGACAGCATGCTCAGGTTACAGTATACATGGCCTCTACTCTGTGTCTAACATATACTGGTGTGATAGAAAAACAAAAACAACAACAAAAAAAAACAAAGATGAAGGTGGTTTTCCAGGTGATTCACCACTTTGCCGCGTTGTCTTACGTGAAAATTTACATTGCTTTGGTATTTAAAATCATTACAATAATCACAGTGTGGTGATTTACTGAATGTACGTTCCCGAGAAGTAGTTACAGTTTTGCACCAAAATAAATATACCTGGTAAAACAGCAGTCTCTCCAGTTTTGACACTGAGACAACCACCTTTGCTTCAGCAATCAAACCTTCATCCAAAGACGACATGTTGAAAATAAAAATCACAGCCTGGTCCCACAGATTAAGCATACCTCATTCCAACGCTTCAAAATGTTTGAGCACAAATCCTCAGCAAGATATAAATGACAGTGAGGAGAACACAGAAAGCTATAAATACAATAAATAGTTTTGTTCAGTACTCAAAGGGACTGTGGAGGAAAACAGACCCCGGAGTCAAACAGTCTTCTTGTCTTTAAAGCAGAGCCTCATTTCAAACCTGACGGCCTTTTGGTTTGGTGGTGTAACCGAGAGTTACATTCATTTACCACAAGGCAGAGGTGGGGGAAGTGTGAGTTTCTCTCCTCAGGAAATCTCACAGTGCTTCTCTCTCCAAGTGTAAGCTCCATCCTGTCCTCTGAGAGGGTCCGCAGGGACGCAGGAGGCTCTCCTCCTCGTGCTGTGAACTGGCAGCTCCTAGATCTTGGTGACATAGTTGTTGGGGAAAAGTCCCTGCTTTCCACGAAGTCGTCCTGTCCACCATCCGGATGCATCTGATCAGCAAACATGACTAAGTTAGTGTTCTGTTTCAGACTGAAAACACCACTTAAACGCCGTCTTGTCATGCGCTTACCCTCTTTGATGATGTCGATAATGTCATCAGCATTGAAGCTGAGCTCGTCTGTGTCCTGAGCGTCGTAGGCGTACAAAGCTTTGCACTGTGGCACCTGGGGTTTGGGTTTGGGTGCAGGTTTGGGTCGTCCTCCTCCCGGCGGAGGCCTGCTGGCAGATGGTCTATGGGCTCTGGGGTATCATAAGACAAAGAGAGAAACCACACAGCTGTCAGGACGATCTGCCTACAGGAGGACACTAAATGAGAGATTCAGCTCACTGTGCTGCAGTGGCTGTGAAGGTAACACAGAACCTGGTTCCAAGTTCTTTTTATGGGACATTACAATGTTATAGATTATATTCCAAAATACAAGTGCATGCATAATCACCATCTTGTTATACTGAATGAAAACCAATGTTGATCTTTTTTTTATTTTTGTGTAGTCAACATTGTAATCAAGTTCAAAAAGCAAGGTGTGTGTGTTTTTTTTTTTTTTTTTTATATGTTCACCTGACGGAAACTGTAAATCCTCCTGGATAAATGTGTCGGACACAGAATGAAGGAGCATAAAAAAAAACACTTGTTTGTGTAGTTAAATGATGCATCCTGCTTCATTTAACAGAACGTACAGTTCACAAATCAGCCACAAGATGGTGATCTAGTGCATGCTATATCTTTGCCTGTGCAGAAGAAGTGAGACTAAAAAATGAAGCCTTTCAGAAAAGTGTTGATCCGGCGTCAATGGTACCTTCAAGATCTCAGTTTAATATTCTGTTTACTGGCTGTGTTCATTTACTGGCAAAACCCTGTAAGTATACCTTTTATACAGTATATCATCTTTTCAACTATGACAAGGAACTACTTCACTAGCTGAGGATCAAGTAGTTTAAATGGCATCACCCCAGGGAGCAGTAAGCAGATAGTGAAGTAGTTGGTCTATACAATATATGCAGTTACTGAATAAAAAATATATATATGCTTCTAGTGATGCCTGTGTAATTGAAAGCAACTTTCATCTTTTATGTTTATTTCTTTGGTAAACAGGATCCCTGATTACAAATGAGCCATCAGAAGAGGTGCACAGCAGGGATTCTTTCACTGAAAAGAACTCCTTCATGGATCTTTCATCACAGAAATGAAAGATCAAACATACTCAGGTGAATTGTAAAAGAATTCCCCTTTGATATCAATGAAATTGAGCAGCAGCAGAAAATGAAATATTAGTTGCATACTACAGTCGGCTCCTTTAACAAGGCTGAACTTTGCCTTATTTGCATGTGAAACAAAAATGTACAAGAGAAGAAGCATCAACATGTCCTGCTGCTGAAAGCTTTGCTAGTCCTGAACCACCACCCAAAACACTGCAAACACTCCAACTCACATTCCTCCATTTGAAGCTGGCCGTCTGTCTCCATGACTATAAAAGAATAAATTATCCAAATTATGTCAAATTACAGAAACACAAGTACGTGTATGAGTGTGTGTCTAAGCTGCCTATTTACATTTAACAGTTGTGCATGTGAAGTGAGACCCTGTGCCATACTAACATTTACTCCCATACTATCTAATCTTATCACTTTATAAAGGAATGCCTTTCCCTTTATAGTTAAAAAATACATGTTAGTCAAGATATGTGGAAATCAAGTCTATATAAGCTATAAATTATCCTACAGATTCTTATGTGAGTTCATACATTTATTTATACAG
Organism: Seriola lalandi dorsalis; assembly: GCF_002814215.2. Classification (NCBI taxonomy): domain Eukaryota; kingdom Metazoa; phylum Chordata; class Actinopteri; order Carangiformes; family Carangidae; genus Seriola; species Seriola lalandi. Next base: position 737,794 of record NW_019524859.1, on the reverse strand, counting down.
TGTGGACGCAATCACGTAAACACCTCATCCAAAAGGACTTTAAACCTGAAGTGACTGAATCACACTGCTACAACGTTTGGCCATATTAGATTTAAAGACAATTGGCAGCACTTGTCTGCTATTAACTGATATATGAGTTGATGTACGAGTTATATCTTTCGACTTAACTGTAATGGAAACACAGAAGGGGATCTGGTCTTCTAGAAAAATTACAAATTCAAATCATCAAATTGAAGTTTTCACCTTGGTGTTGAACTTGAAACACCAACGATCCAACAAATTGCTCTTAGTGCCAATGGAAACAAAACTTGCTCTGCCACTTTGTTGCTTGTGATTGTCACAGACCAGCATTTTTATCTCTCACAACACACACTTGTTATTGTCAGTTTTTAGTGTGACACTGGGATTTTTATTTCAGAGCTGTAAGATGTCAACAAAACTGTGTGAGAGGCATGAAACTCAACAGATACAGCTGTGTAACACAAAGTTACACAAGATATCAAACAGAGCTCCCAGAGTACCCAGATTAAAACAAATAACTGTAAACCTATTTACTGCGTGAAGGGGAGGAGTCTCAAAAATCACAACAACATACTGTGAGCCAGACAGAGATAAACAGGAAGGGTTGTCACAAGACGACACTAACAGAGATATGATAAACGTTTGCTGCAGTATGCAGGGTTGACAAATTTCCATTCGACCTAATATGACCCATCCTTGTAGCAGTAATAGTGAAGTCCCTTCTCCTGACGCGTTTTGTGTGTGTATGTTAATTTGTCTACTCCTGCATGTACTGTGTGGGTTTCCAGTTTCTCACCCTGCAGCTCCTTGTTCAGGCACTTTCAGACAGTCCAGGTTCGGCTGCGGCCGGCTGCCGCCTCGCTCCTTCAGCTGGTTGATGTTGCTGGGCAGGAAGGGGCGCGTTGAGTTGCTGGATGAGGGATGCCTCTGGTTGTGATGCTGTGAGTTTCTCTGATTGGCTACGTGATTGGAGTTTTTCAGGCCACCATTCTGGTGAGCAACTGCAGAAAAGAAGAAAGAAGGGGGAAAAAAAAAGATGTGGATGTTATGTTGTGTTATAAATGGTCCAAGTGGATAGAAGAAAAGCTGCTCAAACACTGTGAGATGTGATCGCTGTACCTGGAGGTCCAGGTGCAGCCCGTGATGGGATGTTCTGGTGGGTTCTGGATGCGCTGGAGCGACCCTGAGTAATGTTCTTCCTGGTGGGGCCTGAGGATGAGATTTTCAGCAAATAAGCAAAATGTGAAGAGTAAGAGTAAAGCCATTCAGATTAACATGATTAACTGCAATCATCATAACTGAGAGGGAACGGCGATGGAGAGGAGATGCATGTGTATGTGGTAGAGATTGGACCAAGTGACAAGTAAATAACGTGAAGTCTGCTACTGAGACTTTTTTGTGCTGGGTCAAGTCTGACATAGTCAAATTCATGACCCCACCTCACCATGTGACTTTGGTTCACACCTCAGGTCTACGTTATCATGGCTGACTGTGAGAACGGGTCTGTTGATACTCACGTGTATTCTTGGGAAGCCCGGGGCCGACGCTGACCTGCAGGGATTTGCTCGAAGGCTTCAGTACAGGCAAGTCTCCCTGACCCTGGACAAACATGACCTGCCGGGAGCCGCCTCCACTCAAGAAGCCCCAGTTCTCCTTCTTCAACTTCATCTCCAGTCTGAGAATGACATAGATTTAAGTTTATATATTTCTAAGCTGTGAACAGGGACAGCATCACTAAGAAGACATTACCTTTACAGCAACAATAAGATGCAAATTTGAGGAACAGAGTAAGATGCATATGGTCACATTGTGGTGGATTTGGGTACTTTGTTATTTTAACTCCCACGCTGGTTTGGATTACATTGCATGTGTTTACTTACGTGTTACTAAACTTGAGTGGTAGCTTCCTCTGAGTTTTCTCCTCAAACCTGCGAGCCAGTAAGCTGATGAACTCTGTCTTAAAGACGCACTCCAGCAGGCTGTCGTACTCCTGTTCGTGCAGGATCATGAAGTCATCCTGCATCGTGCTGAAAAACATGAAGAAACTATTCAGTAAAAGGCTCGTATCTGATGCAAAATTTAAAACCCTGACATTTGATGCGATGAAAAACACATCTCACTAAGGGTATGTGAAGAAAGATGACATTCACACAGTTGTTGTGTTGATTTTTTCCTGCTCTCTCTTCAGCTTTGATAAAAGCTAAGATGGAGAGTCAGGATCATCTTTCACATTTGCATAGACACAGAGGGAGCCTCACAAAGCAGCTCACATCTGAAGAGGGAAGACAGCCTGTGCCCGTAACCCACACAAAGATACTTTGTTCCTCCCAGTGAAGTGGAGATTTTCTCTGATGAGCTTTTTACAACTCCTGCCTTCGTTCATTGCACCACCTGGTCCACATTACCCCAGTGACTCAAAAGCCACATGCTCGCACCAACAGCTCTGTGATTTCTACCTCCGAAACAAGTTACACAGTGTTCCCATCAACAACAAAGGCCCCACAAGTCTTTCAGTTCCTTTTATTTTTTTCCTTTCTTTGTAGTAAACCACTCTGCATTCTTTCATAAGAGTGTTTTTGACTGCATCTTATTTCAGCAACATTTCTGAGATGTTGACCAAACTGCTCCAAGTCGGACCTGCACATACAAAGGGACGGACACGCAGTATATACAAGAGGTAGTTTTAATACACTCCACATGTTTCCAATGTCCCTTGTGTGACATTTACAGCAACATGGGAGCTTGTGTGATTGGAAATCCAGACTGTGGCTTTTAAGTAGATTCATGACTTTCTGCAGTGCAGTGTCTACAGATTATATGTTGGGTCTCTGCCCTCTGCCTCAGCTGCATGTTGAGTAGCTGTTGTCATGTTTTGGAAACAAATGATGACCTACTGGTACCTCACTGCTTGCTTTTTTGCTCAACATGTTCACAACAGCACATAGAAGGACAAATTCAATCTTGAGAGACATGAGGAGTAAAGGCTTATATATGATGGCAGCATGGCTGTGTGACCCATAATGCCTCTGGGGAGCTCTGTCTGGGAGCTGTGAGATGCAGGACGTCAGCTTTGAGATAAAGGCATGGTCAGGTTTCACTGTATTCAGCAGAGCAGGGGGGAAGTTTGAGAAGAAGATATTCTATATTTTTATCTTTCATGTAACTTGGTGAGGCCCACTGATATTTTTAACTCTTTTATCTAATTTAAAATCACATTTAAGACAAAAGTGGTATGGATAAATATCAGTGAAACAATTAAGCAACAGTAGATTGTCATGTTGCAGAAGTTATATTTACTGGAAAGCAGGAGGTGGTGTAGGAGCAGGAAGCAGTGCTTAAAGTTGACTTATGTAGATAGAGTGAGCACCAAATGTTTTTATATGGATGGATTTTGTTTGCCTATAGTGGTTATAAATGATTGGACAGTATAAGGAACATGTGGCTGCTGGGAATACCCTGAGGCAGCGAGTGGTTCATACCTCAGTGACACCGCCAAGATCTTCTCCACATCAATCCGCCTCTTCACCACCTCTGTCACCTGCCCTTTCTCCGGCCCCTGTTTCACCTTTTCTCTTCCAATCAGGTACACTGATTTTGGTGTCAGGATCAAATCTCTCTTAATTCCCTAAACATGGGAGGAAAAAAAAACACACAACAGATCCATAAATGTTTTGTTAGCTGTTGAGCCAAAGAAATAGGCTGCAGACGAGCCTGAAGAAAACCAACCTTGAACCGGCGGTCATATTTTGTGACTTTGTCCGCGAAGTCAATCTTTTCTCTCTTTGCCAGAAAGTTTCGAAGCTCAGGCCTGTCGTCCATACCCAGGTAGTCACCTACAAAGTTTCTGTTGAGGCTGTGTCGCCGCCTCTCCTTCCGGTTCAACAGCAGGTCAGAGGCTAGATGAATCCAGACAGAGAAGAGAGTGAGGAAGAGGGAGACAGGCGGAGAGACAAATAAAGCTGTAAGATGTTACTTCACTCACCTTCTTCCCTCATCTGGACGTATTTCTTGCAGGCGACATATTTCCTCCAGGCTTTCTGGATGGTCCTGGCATAGCCGTCAAACTTGCGCTCCCTTGTCTCTTCCAGCAGAAAGAGCTGCGAAGAAAACCGGAGAGACTCAGCACAACACACAGTAAAGGACAGACATACTGTACTTCAGTGCACAAACCCAAACAGAGACACACCTAAACAGACTGAACGGAAGGAATAACCGCACCGGAAGACTTACCTACTGAACATACAGGTGTACGTTTGAATACAGAAAACTCTGCTGTCAACGATGACGATTTGATTTTTCTTTTTTCAGTGTAAGAATGATTTCAGATCTGTTCATAGTTTTTGTACTGTACAATATTTATCGCACATTGTACCATGTTGTTCTGTATAATTAATTTCAAAAAATAATAATTTTTCTTCTTGGGCTGTAAAGTAATTTCACCACTTCCTGCAGAAGGAGCTGACTCTGTGCCAAAAGACCACCAGTCTTCTTCCCGATGGGCCTCTAGACATGCAATCACACTCTCTGTCCTCTCCCTCCCAGACTAAACATCCTGCCCACTGCCTCACTAACAGGCCTGGCATCAACACGGCCAGCCACAGGCCGCAGTGTGACGGGACAGGAACGGACCACAAGCAAGGCCCAAACACATTGTGACGGATCAAACTTCCAACTACAAAAGCTGTGAGGAGAAAAATGTTCTGAGTCACCGAACGACAATACGCAATCAGAGTTTTCAGGGATTTTCACCGGAAGATGACAAATCCAAAACCAAACAGCAGGTGGGGTTTGACATGGATGTGAATTTAGCTCACAGAGGAAAAAATAAAGTGAGTGGGAGGTAAAAAAAATATATATTGAGATTTCCTAATATCAGACAAGCACCTAACTGGCACTGAACACCAAAGCAACTGCACTGCAACTAAAGTTTATTTTCAATCTAAAGAAAACATACAAATTTATTTATTTATTTGTGTGATTAATTGATGAATGAGCTAGTCAGCATTTATAAGAACCATATAAACATTTAATAAACGGTTTAAAACACATTATAATGTAGTTTTAAGAAGATATAAATACTGGATATTATGTTTATTAATGTATACTGTTCAATAATAAACATTTAAATGTCCTTACAGCTGTTTACAACCATATTATGGAGTGTTATAAACCATTCTTCAATTATTTGTATGCTGCTTATAATGTTAAATAGAGGGATTTAAAGTAAAGTGTTCAGTCTGTACAATGAATGACATCTTGTTGAAAATAATTTCAAGATCAATTTAAAATTGATATCATAACCCTGGCAAACATATATTCACATATGAATGACAACTCTCTTTAGCCTGAACTCTGCCTCAACGCAGAAGTTGTGAGACCGGTGACGGACAGTAAACCATCAGCTCATCCATCACCACTTTGGGGGAGAAACTCTTCTCCAACATCTGGCTTGGCATCAAACAAACTTAAACTTATTCCATCCAGCAAAGAAAAAGCTTCAGTCATACAACTAATTAGCTGGTGTCAGTGTCTTATCAGACAGAGAGACTTGTTTTGAGAAGCCTGGCAGCTCATTTCAGCGGTTCGCCCTGAGTGATATTTGCGTTTCATAAGCACACCTCAATGACTTGGACTCTCAGTCTGGCAGTGTGGGGGGATGGGAGAAGCTCTTGGCAGTGCATGGCTGCAATGAATAAGTAAAGGCATTCAGGATCAGCTGTAAGGCCTGAAGTAAGACTAAGATGTCTGTGTATAAGCGTCTAAACATACATCTATGTGTGTGCACGTGCATGCTCATTCGTGCATGATGTGTACAAATGTTAATAAGTGAGAGCGCAGGCATCACACAAGCGCTGCTTTCATAGGAATCATGAAAAAAGTAGTTATGGTGGAAAAAGACAAGCCTTTATGATGTCCCCCCCAAACTCTGCAACCACAGCCTGTGCTTGTGTTTTAGCTCCAAAGTGGTGTTGACTCAGTGCTGACGTGGTACAAGGGTCGGGTTCAATCTCCTCCCCTCCAACAAGGAATCGAGTACGATTTGGGACATTAGTGCCCTTTTATGGTGTGTAGTGTAAAAATGGTGAGTTCAGTTTTTTTTCTCTGCATACACACAGAGCTTTGCATGCCAGCAGACGTTTTGACATGTGATTTGAATTTTACATCTATACAGGAACAAAATGTTGGCATGCAAGTTTTTGCTCTGTAGTACATTTTCCTGGAAAGCTTTCTTATAAAGACGTGGTATTACAAAGAGCAGAAACTAAGCAAAAGAACAGAAGACGTGACAGTCTGAGTGAGAGGAAGATGACAAACGTACCGACTCAGGGGCTTTAATGAAGATCTTGGTGCGACCAAGCTGGAACTGATCCTGGTCCATGTTGACAGACTGTAAGAGATGAAGGACGCCTTGTTTCTCGTCTCCTCGCCACGTTGGCCAGGACTCTTTGGTAAGAATGGCGTACCTGAAGAATATAGAGTTTAGCAGAGACAATGAATTTTACATAAGGAGGGGTGGATGCGCAGGTTTGGAGGGGGGATTATTTACATAATGTGACACAGGTTCCAAGCTGAACGAACTTTAATGTTGGTGTTCTACCAATCCAACATTTTCTCTCCTGTGTCTGATTCCAGTACCTAAAATCTGTACACCTCAGTGTGTGGAACTTATTGGAAACATGTTATGAAAGGTAACATGAGGCCAGCGACGCCACAAAAAGCCATGACCGACTGACTGTACATGGTGGTGGAAATACCGAGGTGGAATACTGAAAAAATAAATATTGGCGTGAATATGAAGCAGACGCACACCTACTTTTGAACCAAATCACAGTCAAGCTGTTACCTGTTGAGGAACTTCCTGAAGATTCTGCGGTAGGCGTAGCCAGCACGCCTCACCCTGATGTTTTCCTTCAGACCCAGATACTCCACCTGATGCTTCACGCTGAGGATGAGAGAAGAAGGACTCAGGATCAACATCAGGATAAAAGTAAAAAGCCTCTCTCAGTTCTGGCAATAACTTGAACAATTAAACAATTATCAAAATGTTTAGCAATTAACTTTATGTTGATCGACTAATCGTTTCAGCTTTGAATGGGAATAAAACATAATATAGACTCATTCTGGACAGGCTGACCACTGACCCCTCTGAATGTGGTATTGTATTGATGGAAGTTTACTCATGCTGGTTTTACCACTTCCTTCCTTTTTTCATATCCTACTTAATTATAAAAAGCTTTTGTTTTCTACATTTGACAATGTGATATTTTTGTATTCATGACAACTACCTTGCATTTTACCATCGGTATTAGAGATATGAGCTACCAACTTTAACTCAAACATCTTTTACCAGGTCTACAGCACAAGAAGCAACCCCACAACCCCACTCCGCTAGCGGAAGGGGTTATCACAGGTCATTGTATGCAAAACAGCTGCATTTTGCAGACTTTTTCCTCAAACAAAGACCTTAAGTACTACTTAGTACACTCAGACTTCCTGTGAAAACAGTGGTTCCGGTGTTAATTAATGTGCCACCCTGTGCCGGACTCACAACAGGAAGGTCATAGGCTCTGAACAATACAGCAGCAGTCTACATCTGAACATGTAGTGCCGAGAGCCTGTGAACAGGGAAGAAAGAGCGGGAAACTGAGACAAAGGGATTAAGAAGGGGGAATGTTTCTAACATGTCTCACATGACTAAGTCTTCAGACGGACCGAAAACATAAAAAAAAAAACAGCAAAAAAAAACCCAGCAAAAAAACAAAAAGGGTGAAGGCAAAACAAATCAGAACAATGATCCAGTGTTTACGTTCTGTGTGAGAACAGCTAGAGACCCGGGCCTGTGTTTATCAAACTGTGAAAGTTTGGATTTAAGTGAAAGAGTGATTGTACAAAATATCATTGGTCATAATGAATAATACATCAGCTGAAGGAATATTACAGGCTCATTTTAATATACTATTTGCATTTTGATTTAAACACCTGATATGATGTCACATTGTCTTTCTCTTTTCATTTATCAAGGGTGCTAATAACGAGAATTAAGGTTATATTTATGTTGTTTTGCATCACTTTCCAAGCATATTTGTTGCCTCCACAGTTTTCTCTGATCTCGCTCGTCCACCTGTGGCAGAATTTGTTCCTTTCAGTCAATTTTCTGTCATTTCATCCTAATCCCTTAAATAAATATATTTGATTGTTATTTATTTAATGTGTTAATTGCAACTACAGTTTTTAAGGAATTTATGCAGATAAAAATAACTTAAAAATAACTAAAAATAGCATCAAAAATCATATGTTTTTGCAGAAAATCATATCACTGAGTAAACTGTAAGGATTTATTTTGAAAGACTGAACAATATGGCAGATGGATGGTAAATCCTTGTCTCTGGCTGGGGATTCCTGTTCAGAGCTTGCATGTGATCAGTCATGTGATCAGTCATGTGATCAGTCATGTGATCACTCTCCTCTCACTAATTTGGTTTTTCAGGGCATTCTTACGTGGAATGCAGAGATGTTTAATATGTACAGGCCCTGCGTGGTTTAAAGGTCTGCATGTGTGACTGTGAGGAATGAATCAGTGAATCAATCACTTACCGGCTTTCTTCCCAGTCTCTGGGCTTCTTGGTCTCATTAGGTTTGATGCAGCGGATGTAGTGTGGAGTACATTTCATCAGTGTGCTCACCAAATCATTGGCTTGTCTCTACAAAGTGCAATTAGAGGAAATATCAAGAAAGGGGAAGAAGATAATGATGAGCCTGATGATGATAACAATGCCAAAGTCATGACTGAATTACTGGCTCTTTTCTGACAGGGAATGCTGAAGGACACTCCAGTGAATAGCAAACACACACATTTTCTTTTCAAAGGCCGTTCCCACAGTGACCCTGATAAGGAAGAGGGACAGGTACACGCACAAATAAACTTAACTGAACACACACCTTTATTTTGCTGCCTGCAGTTGTGGGTCGACCCTTCTTTTCCGCATTGAGGTTTTCTTGAAACAGTGCTCTGATGAAGGCGCTGTCAGAAGACAAAAGGAGGAGACTGAATAAGTACTGATGCAGAAAGGCTGGTATCATCCCCGTATCAACAAAAACAAAGTGTGGTAGGCCTAAAAAAAATGTGCCAAGCTTTCCTGGCTGCCAAAAACAGAAAATCCAGTTAATGTTTAAAGACCCAAGGACATTTGACTAAGGTCATTGGTTTAAATTCCTGAACCGCTTGGGAAGGTCCGAGCTGGGAGCCGGTGGGAAAACAAGAGGTGTGTGTGTGTGTGTGTGTGTGTGTGTGTGTGTGTGTGTGTGTGAAGCACACAGACTTTGCAGCAAGTCTCCCCAGTGCCACCGCTGTATAGAGGAACATATGCTGCTATTATATGACAGTACACTCGGTTGAATTAAACAATGAATTACTTTTGATTGCACTTTGGCCTTTTGCTCTTTAAAGCGTTTGGTAACAGTGTTTTCTGCGACACGGAGATGAAGATACAGGATTCAGGAGGTAGATGACTCTTTACACAAGCCTTTTATTCATACCTCCAAAATACTGAGAGAGAAACAATACATCAGCACTAAAATACAATATCCTTGACATAAAACTCTCCACTTTCTCCTCAAAGGCCTGAATATATTAATGTATATATTTTTTTAATTTGTAGGTGAGGTATTTCGTAGCGACGTCATCACTACACTATGATGTGTTGCTGCTGGTCAGAATGTCGCAGATATTTGAGAAGTTTCCATCTTCGTGCTTCTCTCAACTGAAGACACTCAACTTATTTCAAGCATATTTTCAGAGGAAATTTGTACTTTAGAGCACCTTTTAGTTTACAGCTATATACATACAGTGAAGGTGAAGGTTTAATCTTTTATTTCAATAACACACCCCATACAAATACTATCTCATAGTAAATAGTATCTCATCCCTCACATGCTCTCACATTCAGGCTCCTTTTGAACTGTGTCAGCTGTTTTCGAAAGTCTTTGAAAAATATCATAACAACGTGGAGATTATCAGGCCTGGTCTAAAGCTGACACGTACAGCTGTGCTCAGCATTCAACTTATTTCAACTTGCTTCTGTCGCCGCCTTTGGTGTTTATTATTTTATTATTTCAAAGTGCTTTTTCATGTTGGTATTTTTTCTAATTTCTGGCTTTCTCCCATATTGGTATTTGTTTGATTTTAAACTTCAGACTCAGGGCTATGGACACAGAAGAAAGGATCAGCAGGTTGTGTGTACAAACAGACCAGAAGTCTGCTAATATTGTCCAGCTGACAATACTGGTCACTCCTTTCTTCTCTCTTCAGACCTGCTGCTCAAAGGAATGAGGCTGCTTCCTTCCTTCTCATGCATCCTTTATGTGTGAGTGTGCCAAAATCTTTTATCTATGTGTGTATATGTGTTTGTGCGTATGTAAGGTGAAGTTCATATATGTATTTTCCAGCACGTGTCTGAAGGGGATTTTGGCATAAGCTCCTTTCACGCCTCACAAAACGTGCCCACAAAAGGGGGTGAGCAGTGGCTGAGGCCTGGGGGGGTTACACAGACAATGCAGGCTGTTTGCACAGATGGCCACTTTGACACAAAGAAAGGCCAAGAAACCAAAACACAGTGGGACCAGACTCCACAATGTATCCCCGCAGGGAGACTGCACTTTTAAGGCCAGCCTGAGCAGACCCCAAAAGCTGCATTTAGGGGACAGCAGCAAGACGTGATTGAGGGCAAAGGGCGCGACGTAACCCCGGCCCGCACACTTCTGCTACGTTCCCGCCAGCTTCCAGATGCATTGAAACGTCTGAAGCTCTCATTCAGATGTATCCAATTATAGCCATATGCGTCACTATTAGAGGACTCCCTTCAAGTCACCACCTGTTGGTGCAACGAGCAAATAGGAGTTGCTTACATTTCACTGCTCTGCATCAACTCAATGAGGTCAGTAAAAAGGACGTCTCGGTTCCTCTCGCAGAAACCCTCCGCGTCGTAGGACACCTGCAGGAGACACATAGAGGAAGATTTCAAAAGAGTCATAAATGAAACCTCCAGCAAATGAAAGACGACACCTGTGCAAAATTAAAAATGGTAACTGATATTCTGACCTAAATCAGCGGCTTGAATTTTATGGGAAAAGAAAATGAGGGGTTGCAGCTCCAAGTTTTACACCTCCTTGGATTAGCGTCCTTATAAAACCAGCAGTGGTTTAAAAGTGTATAAATTAAACCATGTTATTTCTGCTATACTGTCAGCTGAGCTTGGGGGAATGTTTTGAGCCCGGTCATGGGAGCCCCTTAAGTCTTTATGGTACGGCTCATTAAGCCTGCGGCATGTGAACCAGGCTGCGGCCACCACACATCTGGTGAATGACATGGGACAACCTTGGCCCAGACCACCAAAATGAAAATGAACGCGAAACAAAGACGTCTAATGAACCATAATGTATGACTGAAATAAAGCTGATCAAAATGTATGACGTCAGAAATCGTTACATACGGAGATGGGACTGCAACCATAAATAGTCAAAGGAGAGAGAAGGGAGTTGCAGGAGAGAGGGGTGTAAGTTTAAAAATGGAAAACTTAAAAGGACAAAGATGACGACACAAACTCCAGAATTAAAGAACCAGCTGCATAACTGGTATTTATGACAGATCATAGTGGGGAGCGACAGAAAGAGCTCCCACACCAACACCATAAAGAATGACATTTTAATAGGCTTCTATTTCCAGAAGTTACCATCAGCTCCCTACTGTAGACTGTATGCATAAAATATTAATTCACAGTTGATACCACAGCAAAGACAAGTGCATAGAGTTGCTGTAAACCTCATATTGAATGTTGTAAAAGCTGTTTCTCTGTGTGTGTGTTCATAAAGATCTCCCCTGCAAACGTCGGCAGTGCTAAGTGCACTCAAGCTGACCTTGCCAGCATAGTGGTGGATGATGAAGCCCTGGTTCCAGCTGTTGAAGTGTTCGTGGGTGTTGATCTGGACTCGGAGCTTCTGCAGCATTGTCTGGTCGGCACCTTCGCCCACTGCGTGCATAGTGGCACACACATCATCCAGGATGCTCATGATGCCAGGGGGATTCTGGGAAAACACAAGGAAAACATGTCACATTCGTATCACGACACTTGGCTCCGACAGTTACTAGCTCACATATAGTATATCCTGAAGTTCATTTTTGACCTCTTGCTGTTTGATTTGTAATGACTGAGGAAGAAAGTCAGGTAATAAAATATAAAGCCAAAGGTTTAATATGTGAAAGAGCTGATAGAGCTTGCTGATCAACTATCATTTAAATCCTTTAAGCAAAAAAGAAAACGCTAAAAATGAAGTGGTTCCAACTTCTAAAATGAACCAGAATCTGTTGGTTTTGGTTTTCTTGCTCTTCTATGTAAAACTAATAACTAACTTTGCTATTTGAAAGGTTGGTCGGATAAAACAAGACAGTTTAAGTGTCACCTCTCAGGCTCTGGGAAATTGGGATTGAATAGACTAAATGATTAATCCACAATTTAACATGCTGATTAATCAGTGTTGACAACTGTTGTTAGCTGCAGCTCTAATATGTGAAGAATATTACAGGTTGATGACTAATAGTGGGTATTATGAAAAACCGTCTGACATAATGGAAAATCAAGGTTCAGTTCAGCAACTGGGCCAAATTATCTTTTACCAAACTATAAGTAAGTGTAAAAATATTTCATACAAACACATGAAGAATCTTTATTTTTGACATTAAATGAGCATCTAAAGGATGACTCTTTCAAACATCACTCTCACACTCTGCTCTTTGGCTCCATTATGTCCAAAGTTGATCAGTGGCCTGCAGTTTGCACAGTGGTAACAGTGTCTGCAACTCAAAGAACACAAGTCTCTGTCACTGGATTAACTAAAGTGGGTCTGGTGTAAAGAGCTGGACTGTCAGGCACTGATACAGATCCCCTGCTCCTCTCAGATGGAGGCTTGTTTAAAGCCCTTGTTGTGGATTTCATGGATTAGACCTCTCAGTGGGACAGATAAATCAAATTAAGAGGCATGTCGGCACATTTGAGGATATTAAGCTGCAAGTCATGACAACAGAGCAGAAACTTGGCGGGAACTTGTGCAACTCAGTTAACAATCTGAGGACAATAAAACTAACAAATGTTTCTTAGAAAAAAAACTGTTAACTGTTCATATTCCAGTTACAGTGGTTTGATGCAGGGAATAATGATTATTTCCATTATTGATTAATATGACGATTGCTTTCTTGATTAACCAATTAATCCTTTGGACTATAAAATGACATAAAAATGCCTCTGTTAATGAACTTATTGTTTTATCTCTACCCATCATTGTTCATTATGTGATGATGATTGAATGAATATTCAGATCCACATTCAGATTTCTATCAAAAGAAAATATAATTAAGAATTGTGCATCCTTAGTTGGAGTTGTGAACTCTAGTTTGTTTATAATACATTATTATTTATTTACTTTGCTCTCGATGAGATCGCAGACAATCTTGTTGTTGAAGTACTCAATAGGAGTCCACTTGATGCCCTCTTGCACGTACTCCTCCTACAACGAGAGCTCAGAGTCAGAGCAGGAAACATCTGAAGATGCTGGAAATTGAAAATAAGGTCCAAAAAGAAGAAGAGTGTGGACGGGCATTACCTGTTCTGCCTTTAGAGTCAGCTCAATGAATATCTGCTGGAGCTTCTCATTCACAAAGTTGATGCAGAACTGTTCAAATCCATTTTTCTAATGAAGAGACAACATGGTTAATACAATCCATACAGCGTGAGTGAGTTTATCTTCAGTAGAGTACAGATCTCTGCAGATCTTTGGGCTCAGTGGACATTGTTTGGAGCGGGAGCTATAAAAGAAGGGTTATATTGTGTAGATACAATGGACCTTCAGCCTGAGCCTTAGGCAGCAGCGCTCTGCATCTTCCTGTCTAATAGAAAATACAGCTGACCTTTACTTACATTGTGTTTACAAAGAAAAACATTCAAACTGATAGAAAAAACTAGCGGAGCAGATTAGATATTTTTTACAGTGGATAATGTTATGTAGTGTCATGGTACACACTAACAATCTTGTTATTAGGATCTAGAGCTCCTTGTAAACCAACATAATACAAAAGCACTTCCATTTGGTTTGTCCAATCCTGTGGACAAGTCCAGGACTTCTCATTAAGCAAACTAAACAAACAAGTAATCAGATTAGAAAAGCATGTTGAAGTCTGCTGCCTCAATCAGGAGATGGGACTTAATCCACGTGCTTTATAAATTAGTCTCATCCTCTGTGTTTAATCTGTTTAAATGCTCAAAGTTAAAACCTGTTAATCTAATTTCTGCGTTGGTGCAGAGTAAAATTCCAGTGGGCATGTGTCAGCTTTGGAAACAGGCAAAAACACTTACTTGGAAAATTTCAAATCCATAAATGTCCAACACGCCCATATTTAACTCCTGATGATCCTTCACCATGGCTTTGTTGATGGACTGAAATCAAAGAATTTTGTTACTGAAATACAGGTTTATATTTCCACAGCTTTATTACCAATGAAAATTGTGTTGCATTTATTAACTTTAGAGCAGTGCAATCATACCTCGACCAGGTAGTCAAACACACGTGAATGCAGGGCTTTGGAGAGGGCGTCTCGAGTGTAACACGCCTGCTCCACGTTTAGTGTCACGTCAATAGATTCCACTGCATTTCCCCACTTGCTGTCCATCTTCCTGCTTGTCAGTTTCTCCTTCAGACGGTTCTGGTCAATTCCAAGCAGAAATGCAGGAAAGGCCAAAACTATTAAAAGAGAAAAGAGAGAAGAAGAGAAGGCAGAAAGTAAATAAAGGCAATGTTACTTGTTACTTCAAATGTTAATTTTCCTAACTCAGAAAAACCTTAAAGAGTGTGAACACTCAGCTGGAATGAACTACATGTTACAGGACAGTCATGATTCTGCATGAATTATCACCCACATATGATAAATTGGCTTTTTAAGCCTGTCTACGGGTATATCGTTGCGACACAGACATTACAGCCAAACAATTACTCGGCTAATCGATTAGTCAACCACCAGAAATTCCCTAAAAAGACTATTTTGATATTCAAATAATCTTAAAAGGTTTGTTTTTTAGCAAAAGGATCAGACATTGCCAATTTTCAGCATCTAAAATGTGATGATTTGCTTTTTTTCTTTGTCTCATCTATCGGTAAAATGGTATCGTTGAGTTTTGGTGTGTGGGTTGGACAAAACAAGACGTTTGGTGACATCACCTTGGACACTGGGAAATTATAATTGGCATTTTTCACAATATTCCAACATTTTATAGTTTGAATTATTAATCCAGAAAATAACTTGCAATGAATTTAACTATTTATTTTAGTTCATACTGTTATGGTATGTTAGGTTGTTGTTGTGCTATTATGGCAAACTGAGAAAGAAAGCAGCATGTTAGTAATGGGTACTGCTCTGAAATAGCAAAGAGCCATTTCTCTAAAAACCAGTATGTAAATCATTTTGCAGGCCTGCATATATTTGAAAGGCTGCCTTGTGTAACCTTTTCATAGCAGACAGCCATTGCTAATCCAATGCTCCAACACACACTTTGCACTGCATTTACTCTTATCATTAAGAGGGTAAAGCCACAAAAGCGGGGTGATCCTAAACCACTGAAACAAAACATCCTCTGGAGAAAATCCAGCACAGATGAGCTTTGAATTACAGTTGAGTGCAGAATAGAAGAATAGCACTGAGCTAACCCTTGAAAAAAAAAAGTGTTGTGCACACCACAGATCATTTGCCCCTGACCTGGCGTTGATATTGTCCCCTGAGAGCCCCTCCCTGCCTTATTACAGTGACTCACTTCCCCTAAAAGGAAATAGCTCTCAGGCCTGCAGACTCACTGTGTCTGGGAATGCATCAGACCACTGCAGTAGCTCCCCTTTTGGGACTTTAGGGTGTGACTGACCATACGCATGCTTAAATCATGAGGAAAAGTCATCCTTTGTATTCGGCAGGAAAGGTATGGATTGTATACTGGAGGCTTTTACGCATTGTGTATGTGAATTTCAGGAACAATGCACAAGTTCTCCTGCAGGAAATTTGTTAGTCAAAGCACCAGTGAATAATGGGGAGGGAGCTACGTCAGGACAGAGGTGTTACAAAGCTTGTGGATTCACTCACCCCAACATGATGTAACACATACAATAATTCTGTCAATTTCCTTGTACAATATTGACTCGGCTTAGCGCTCATTGAAAATAATGTTTGAATAATAAAATTTTGGACATTTGAATATCTAAGCAGTCCTTCAGTCTATGTGAGATTTTCCTGGTCAGACTGTCAAACATTCATAGCTTGTTAAGAATTTATTCTATCAATCCAGTTTTTAAAGGAATAGTTGGACCTTTTTGGGAAACTTTTTTGCCCAAAAGTTGGATGAGGATTGATACCAACCTCATGTTTGTGCACTAAATATGAAGCTACAGCCACCAACTGGTTAGCTTAGCTTAGCATAGAGACTGGAAACAAGGGGAAACAGCTAGCCTGGCTCTCTCCAAATGTGACAAGGCCACCTATACCAGCACCTCTAAAGTTCACAAATTAACATGATATATGTTGTTTTTTAATCCATACCGATGCAGACAGTATCTGGGGTTTGAATATTGTAGTCAATATGCAGATTTGGTGGAGCACTGGAACAAGCAAATGCTGCAGTATATGCAATGTTCTCAAACAGAATCATTTTGAAGCTACTAGGAGAAAATTTACAGGGAGTGTTTAGAACAAAAGGGTTCAAGATGTTTTTTCTTGTCAAAACATTTATGCTTACCAAACCAAAATTTACGAAACATCACTATCAGGTTCAATTGCTTCATGTCCCAACCAGTCTAATAATGTCCAAATCATCAGCACAAGTAGTCTCAACATTTCTTTCAACAACAGATGACGCACTGGCTCTCGCTGAGTGTGAGTTGATATTTATGTGAACTTGGCTGGTGTACTTTTGTGTGGGGAGCGGTGGTACGAGTGTGCAGTTTGAGCGCACAGGAAGTGAGACTGGAGGGAACAGGAAAGGCAGAGATTACGAAGTGCCGCTGTTTCGTCTGCACAGAACAGACCAAGGCTTTGTACACTGCATCATACAGATACAGCACGAGAAGGAAGGAGGAAGGGAAAAAAGGGGGAGAATAAAATGAGGCAGGAGAAGGCGAGAGGGAAGGGGACAGAGGGAGAAGTATTTTTCCAAGTAATTTTAGTCTCTGACGAAATATGCCCAGACTTTCAATAATAGCGTTTTATTTTCTGGTAATCTAGCATTGGTCTTGGATTACTCCAGACAGTTGGCTGCAGCCCTGCATTAACACAATAAAACTTTAGGGAGTGAAAGTGGTGAGAGAAAAATATCCTCCAAAACCAACTAGACAAGGGCAGCTCAGGACACTAAAGAGACGAGAGACATTCCGAGATGCATGAATGCAATGAGAAGAAGAGATTTACCGCATCCCAAACTCAACCTGAACATCAGCGCCATAGTCTTTGGCCTCAGTCTTAACCATACAACTGTATCTGTGTTATTGTAGCCACGCCAGTGAAATGACTCTATGGATGGCATCGTTGGTTCATCCACCACTTTGGTCCAGACTGAAATATCTCAGCAACTACTTGATAACTACTTGATTGGTGAATCCTCCTGACTATCTCTATAGCGTCATCCTCAGGGGTCAAAGTTTCCACTTAATACTTAATACTTCGGCCTTCAGTAGCTACACAACAAGCTATTAGAAAGATTGACTAAAAATTTGGTGCAAGCGTTGATGGTACCCAGAGGACGATCTTGCAATGACTGTGATTTCCTGACTTTTTCTCTAGCACCACCATCAGGTCAAAGTTTAACTTTGCTCAGCTTTTATCTCAGGTACAGGCTCAGAGTCAACACTCACAATCTCAGTTATAGCCACTAGCATGACTGCAGACTTTTATTTTATATTTATTTCAATGCTTTATTCTTTGAAAATCGCGCCTGTGACTTAAGACTTTCCCTCTGAGTCTGATGAGGTTGAACAACAACATGCTAACCACACCACTGTTTTGAAGGGGAGTGAAACATTGTTGTTGAGTTTAACATTAATTAGCAGTTCAGTCATTTTTCCATCCACATGCAGTTAACTGACAGTTTATTTGTTTTGTTTCTTTTTGTTTTGTGTGTGTGTGTGTGTGTGTGTGTGGGGGGGGGGGGGGGGGGGGGTGCGTCCCCTCAGCTAAATACAAACAGCAAACTAGAAATAGCCCAGGTTTGTTTTCATTAAAGTTTTAATGTGATCTGTGGTTGTTGCTACCTGTTTTAGTGTGAACCACATTAAGCACAAAACAAGGCAGTGTGAACAAGCCCTGGTGTGAGACTACTTACACTCTTCGCTCTCCACGGCAGCGTAGTTGCCCGATTCCCTGAAACTGATATTTCCCAGGTGCAGGACTCCAGCCACAATCTGAAGCACCATGGCGCGGTCTTCCGCTGAGATGCCAATCACATCCATGGCATGCTGAGAAAGCACAGGGAAAAAAAATCATGCTAAATCACGGCCGCAGCATGGGTTTACTCAATCCTGCGGTACCTAGCTCATGTCCTCTAATTACTCCTGTTGCGGTTTGACTGGTAAACAAAAGCAGGAGGAGATCGTTGGAAAAGAAAACAGAAGAGGACTGGTAAGGAGAGAGAGGAATGTGAAGAGAAGACTGTGAGCCACATGAACACTGGTATGAGATTCACAGACATACAAAACACCACTGAGAGTGGTAAGTTATTGCCAGTTGTACAGAAGGGATCTGACTGTACCGTTGTCTCCTGGAAGTCACTCTTATCATTGATGTCGTCCACTTTGTAGGAACCAGACTGATTGAGGTAAGTGTAGTAATCCAGGCTTGTGATTCCCAGGCTGCTCTTCTGCTCTCCACTGGCTCCTTCTATCAGCTTCAGAGCAGAAAAGATCAATGTATAACTGTGTATGCATCAGTTATAGACATGCCATAACACAAATCCTGCAGTAGTGTCATTTTTAGGCATTTTATGTGCTCCATCTGTGTGTGAAGAAAATTGTACAATGGCAAAACTTAACAATTCTATCTTTTCCAGAGACCTCAGGCCATACACAACGAAAACAGATTGACCGTCCTCCTGCAGCCAAATGGCACATCTAGTCCAATGTGTCCTGAAATTCCCTCACAGACCCTCTCCATGAGCCAAATGTGTCCCGTTCACTCTTAGGCTCAAAAAATAGGTCTCACCTGATAGAATATGTGGAAACTCCTTTCTCCAGGATTCCTCATGACAACACGTGACTTCTCCAGAAGGAAGTTGGAGATTTTCCCTCCGTCTGGTTCGCCACCGGCGCTGAACTGGATCTCAAAGTATTTCCCCTGATGGATCAAAGCATGTTTTTTTTTCAGTATTGGAGTGGGCTGCAATAATGCTTAAAGCCAGAGCTATAAGATCTGAAATACTGGCACCTGGCTGTTCTAGGGTTGCTGGTGGTGGTGGTGGTGGTGGTGGTGGTGTGTGTGTGTGTGTGTGTGTGTGTGTGTGTGTGTGTGTGTGTGTGTGTGTGTGTGTGTGTGTGTGCACGTTTCTGATCCTGCTTTTTGTCTTGCTTTCTTCTCCAGACAAGCCTGTAATGTAATATCTGTTCCAGTCAAGCTGAGAGCAGAAGCCCAAATCTGAACAGAGACACTATTTATTCAAAGACCTTAAAAGTACCTTAAAAGTAGTGATCTCAGGCTATTAGTGACAAAAGTATTTTCCCAAAAACTTCATCTAAAAATATCCCAAGCAGTGACACAATTCTACTTTGTATGCTAACCCGAACACACAACCGATAAACTCAGCTGAAACGGTTTATTTTGTTTAAAAATGTGCTCTGCCTTAATTTTAAGTCCTTGCTGACTGACTTCCTTTATAAACAGTAGAGGATGTGCCTCAGTGATTCTGCATGTATGTCTTTCTGTGCACTTTATCCTTACAGCACAGCTCTGGTTAACCAAGACACACATGAGGTTTGCTGCCTCATGCAATGAAACAGAAATTAGAAGAAAAGCTAATACTGTAAATGTTTGTTTTTTTCAAAGATTCGACTTGGATCCAAAGGTACGCCACAAAAAAGTTGAGTCCTCAAATTATTGTGGGGTAAATAGCGCCTACTGCTTGTATTTATCTCTTACCAACACAGGATTTGCATTTAGAGTGAGTTATTACATTTTTTTTTCTGTGTTACAGAGTCATCCACACTTACACTGCAAACCAGATTTGACACACACTCACAAAGAAAAACACAAGGCTGAAAAAAAAGGGGCCTTGGAAGAAGATTTTTAACTTCAGATGTTTTCTTTCAATAACAAGAACCATGAATTGAGCCGTGATGGTAGACACACTGATTCACAAAAAGTGAAATGAAAGCCTTACAAATCTGCTGGAGTTGTTGTTCCTCACAGTCTTGGCGTTGCCAAAGGCCTCTAGCAGCGGGTTGGACTGCAGGATGATGTCTTTGACGTGCTGCGAGGAGACAGAAGCAACGAGCTGTTAGCTACGTCACAGACGGTCTGTGAAGCAGGTACAGACACCACACACTTCACACCCTCGCTGACAGGCTGGTCTGTGCATCTCTGGAACTTTCCACTCAAATACGAGCATGTGTGTGTGTACATGGATACACACTCGCACACAAATACACATCCACAGACAGACACACAAAGTCTGGAGGACATTATCTTTCCTGTGAGCCATCTGCATGTCACAAACACATGAGTTTTAAATCTGTACGGCAGACAGAGCTGCTCCCACTTCCATTATTGTACACAGAAGTTGAGTGGAAATTATTTCTTGGAATTTTTTTTGCGTTACTAAACATAGTCCCATATGAAAGGAAAAAAAATAAACACTGCCCTTTACGCTTACAGTTATTTATAGATATCCAAACGGTTATTAATTTATTTTTTTTATCATATTTTATGCCTCCAAGACAAACCATGCACTGATTAATTAATGGAGCTTCAAAACACATGGAATCCAACTGAAGTAACAAACACATTTCCAACATGGCCTCAAG
Source organism: Seriola lalandi dorsalis (assembly GCF_002814215.2). NCBI lineage: Eukaryota > Metazoa > Chordata > Actinopteri > Carangiformes > Carangidae > Seriola > Seriola lalandi. The sequence continues at coordinate 716,686 of NW_019524859.1, read as the reverse complement.
TTGTTAAAATAAATATTCTATATCCAGAACTTAGATTTTTTTTTGTGATGTATGAATATTAATCGATACGATTAGTCTTTGTGAAGAAGATAATGATCAGAGAGATGAACAGGTGTTACTGGCAGGAAATTATTATCTATTCAAAACTGTTCTCAGACACGTGAACACACAACGTCAACACATTGCACAAGAATGCATGTGATGTACTGAGCATACCGCACAGTGTGTGCAAAGCTGAAGGGAACCATGTGAATGAGAAGTGATGCTCAACAGAACCGGATGGGGTGGAGAGGAGGTGAACTTTTTCCACTGTAACGGCAACCTTA
>NW_019524859.1:613475-716286 GCF_002814215.2 Seriola lalandi dorsalis | reverse complement strand
AAAAAAAAAAAAAAAAAAAATCCCACTGCCATCATGGTGCAGGCATTTCCTCATCAAACTTTAGATCTTTATCGAGCTTAGGAACTGGACATCTGCCGGTTTGGGGGGCTGCCAGGTGGCTGAAGGGGGCTGGGTGAACAAGAGGCTGCTGATGGGCTGATAACAGGGCACTGTATGAGGATGAGGGTGATAAGACGAGGACTGGATGTGAGGGGCGTTGCAAGTGCAGGAATGAAGTAGCAACAGGTTGTTAGAAGTGTGCAGTGATATTACAAATCATGCTCAATTTGTTAATGATTCTACAAGCAGGACTGACCAATTATAATATAATAAATTATTTTGTTATTTATCTAGAATGATATAATTTGAAAAGTCACATGTTGAATGATTCAATACGTTTTAACTACACTGAAAGTGATGATGAGGAAACCATCCACAGACTTCAAGTATGGATGCTGGGAGAAAGTCACTGACCAGATTTTTCCTTAATAAATGAATTTTGCAAATGCTTTTCCTGTCATTATACGGGGAGTTTCAGCTTTAGCAACGCATTTGTGGAGCAGTAATATATTCATTTTCAACTAATATCCCCTCAAGTTTTTCACATTTAATTTGATTTTAATTTCCCTTAGTATTGATTTTTACTATCAGTTCAGAACAAAAGATTTGAGTACAACAACATAATGTAATATTCAATCTGTGCACATCAACATCTAAAAGAAATCTCAAAATGTTTCATGCATCTTTTACATGAGAGAAGAAAAAGCAGCTTGTCTCACCTGTACTCTGGGTCCACCCCCTGACACTCTGGAGATGTAGCCCATGATATATTTGGCCGCCACAGTCTTCCCTGCTCCGCTCTCTCCACTGAAAAAGAGACGGAATGAGACACATGAGTATATGCTCAGACATCAGGTTAAGTGAGGCATGTGCACCTGAGTGGTTCTTTGGTATTATAGCCTATGGCAGCTATTGTGCGTTTTAATCTTGTTGCCTAATCAGTCTTATGACAATGTATCACTGCCGCCTGCGTGTGGTCTGATGTCGAACAAATAACATATGTCAATTAAATAATACTTTAAGCATTTACCACCTGTGCATTACACTTCATAAGGAAGAGAGTAGAGCGCAGATCTTTACTGTACATTCATATTCAAAAACACACTTCTGATTATGTTTTTTCAAGCTGTAGGTGGTTTGTTTACATGTTTTTTCTGAACACACAGCAGCAAACAGGAGGCTTAGAGCTACTGAATGCGGTAAATACTGACATGATGATATTTGAGGTTACTTTTGAGATCCAACCTATCAAGATATTATATGTACATATTCCTCATTTGAATGGTCAAAATCTGCTTTAAGTCAAGTCACAACTGTTGCATTCATAATTGCAATTCACCACTTTGCAGGTTTATGTATGTGTCAGTGTGTATTTGTGTTTCCACCTAAGCAAAGATGAGCTGGACGTTCAGTCACAGTGAATCTGCTGAATAAACAGATTTCATGTGTACAACCTCCATTTTCTATATCAACCAACATGTATTTTGTACAATTAGAAGCAACTAGAAGCAAATTTCAACTCAAGACGCTAAATGAGTGATTGGCTACAGCACATCTGGGCAGATGAATGCTGCAGTAATAAGGACATTTATTCTGTTTTGTCACATTTACAGATTTTTTTCCCATATCTCTCTTCCCTCACCCTACACTTGTCTATTTTCCTCCTTGCCTTTCACTTTGCCAGGGTCATACTTATTTTGACATATGTGGTTTGGCAGCGCATGACAGTGGAGTCTGTTTTTCTTTCTGTGCCTTAAAGTAGGGTCAGGTTGGTAATGCCTCTGTGAGAAACACAGCTGCAGACTGTTAGAGGCTGCCAGAGGAAGTCATGAGAGCCACTCTATTACACAGCAGTCTCTATATGGTTGTAACCCTCCCCCCTATATACCTCCTCGTTTCTTCCAAATCCTCAGCATTGTCTGGGATACCCCGCTGCAGAAGACCCAAGTAACAAGAGTCGGGGGAACAAATATATGATGAGTTTCAGCATATCAAGTTTTAATGCCAGAAAACCCTCCTGAGCTCCATCTGAGAGCATTGTTTCTACTCCTGCAAGTTATTCTCTGAAGAGCTATTTTCAGCACAAGTTGCTGGGAGTTTGAGTCCCATTCCGAGTCCTCAGAGGGGCGAGTCTCATTGTTAAGGAGCTAAAGTGCTGAAAGGCATTGTTAACTTCCGCAGAGATTTATTAACCAAACAAGGACATGGCTTAAAAATGCAATGCAGAAGCAGGGAGGATTAAACATTAACTTTCATGAGGCATTACAGCCACTAGCCATGAGGAGGATGCACAGCCAACACTGAGTTCTAGTTCCAGCGGTTTTAGGTGCACCGCGTTCCCACAGAACTAGTTGAAGTTGTACGTCCAGTAAGTTCAAGCAGACTCTTAAGATTTTGCCTCGCACCTTAAAAACATCAACCTCTCCTTGTATTCAAGCTACAGGAGCCTTTGTCCATCTGTTTTAAGGCTCAATCTACCAGTCCAAAACAAGAGGATGGAGTTGGGGAAGTTGAAATCTCTCGTCAAACTTTAAATGACGAACAAACAATCAACCAGTTTGTGTTTGTGCAGACTTTTGAAGCTATACCTTTGTTAAAGCAGTTTTTTTTTTAATACAGCCAATTTTAGGAAAGAAAATGAGCAGACTGGGTGAAGCAGACACATGATAATAGATTTCCTTCACATTGTGGATTTTTATTTATAATGGCTCTAACAGGAGGAGGAGTACTGATACCATCTGGGCTTTCAAAATGGTAATCTATGTGCAGTGTAGAAAAGGATTAATGTGACATATCGTATGATGACACATGCTTGGTAGCAGAAGTGTTACTCCATGCCGCCCTCACCTCCTTTTATTGTTGTTTTACACACATGCTTAAGTTCAGTGTTTGCTGACCAGGCCTCATTTTCTGCTCCAGTGTTTGGTCAAGCCAACAGGAGTCAGACATTTGACTGATACAGTCTATGAACTGCTGAGTCGGCCATTTCAAAGCAGAACAATCAATCATCCGTTTAACCTAAAATAATTCATTTGCTGCCCTCAGTTAAGAAGGAGAAAAGGACTGGAGTGGCGTACAACGTCACGTGCACCAGCTGTGGGGAACATTACATCTGTGAAACGAGATGGACTCACTTCAGCTGGGATGGGATCAAAGTTATCGACCAAGAGTCAGTCGACAGCTCGGGATGATTCCCCTCTCCATATATGACCAACTATTATCACGTGAGTGAAGAAGGCTGTGAGAGATGTGGTTAAAAGCTCAAAAAAGCTAGTAAGTGTAATTTTGAGTTTAGATCATAGCTTAGATTATTTTTTTATACATACATAAAATAGTTCAGGTTGAAAATTGGTGAGTCAGCAGATATTAAGAACAAGATGGGCCCTTTTCCTTGCACTTTGGTTATTTATCCAAAACAATATAATCCAACTTATTTTAAATATCTTGTTGATTTACATCCAAATAATTTAATTCCTATAAAAGGTGGCAGATTGATATGCCAAACTTAGATGTAGGTAAATTTTCCAATTTCAAAACAAGGAAACATCAGTAAAGGGTCAAAAGCCATAGATATGACTGATAATATAGTAGATCAATTTGGGAAGGAAATTAAATGAAAAAGCCACTTACATAAATACTATTGGGCTTGGGCTTGGCAATCTCTCAATACACATTGTCCTTTTTAAAACTGGTCTTATTATAACAAACCCAGCTCTGGCACAGCCAAGTCTGGAAATGAGCTCATGGACGATCATTAAAAAAACAAGGAGAAAAAAATAGGGGTCCAGCCAACACTGAAAAAACCTGCTTTTTATAGGATTATGGAGCTGTTGTTTGGGTGACATGCTGACAGAAAGACTGAAAATGAATCCCCCTTTAAGGAACACAAAAATGTTTTTCTAACAGGACCATGGTCTTATTTGTCCTGGGAGGAGATGTGAAGAAGTTGGTTCTCAAACTTTTGGAAGATGTCATGGGCCTGATGTCATCTAATAGTTTGATGAGGAGTGCCAAACTGATAACACCAACTACACATACCAGCTCGAGATTTCTGAGCATAGTCACATCAGTCACATGCTGTAGTAAGTAGATGGCAACAGATAAACTGAGAGGCGTGTTGAAATTGAACAAAAACGGGGAAAGTCACAATTTCCCAACAAGTGTAGTCAAAACCACTTCATCCTGAATTCCCCTTACAGTTAATTCACACATTTTCTTAGTAAATGTGAAAAAGCGCTAGCACAGGCCGATGCTGACCACACTGCCTGGCCAGCAGTTCATAGCTGCCTTTGTTTGCTGAGACCTGGTTCATCATAAAACCATTTCCATGCTTTTGTTTGCTGATTTAGTCAATCACAAAGTCCACCTCAGTGCCTTTATGTGGGAAACTGAACTAGCAATTGCTGGCTGTCCAAACAACGGGTGAAAGTGCTGAAGCAGGGGTCATTCATCATGAGGTAAGCACTATAGTAACCACGCTGCTCAGGTGACTGGACCATAGCCATAGCATAAAGCCCCAATCATGACACCACACTTTTCCCTATACAGCTCTGTAGCTTAAAACACATTCACCAACAAACTCAAACAGACTGTTAAAGTACTTAAAGAATCCCCAAATACATGAGGAGAGAGTGGTTCAGGACCAAAGATCAAGCAGGTGTTCTTCCTGTTTTTTTAAACCAGGAAGTTCTTCAGAAATAGCCACTATAACAGTTGCTTTGTTTCCGTCTCACATCCTGAGTTAACAGAGGCCTGATCCAGCTGTGAACTCTGCATTGTTTTCGTGTTTGGGCATTAGGGCATTTTCCTTACCTTGCCTTTAAACAAAGCTGAAGATGATATGATCGAAAAACACCAAAGAAAGTCAACTGTGCCAAATGATGTGGTGGAACCTGTTAGGTCTGTTCCCCTGTTCCCCTCCCAACTATTATCGTGACCTATACTGGCTCAGCAGCAGTTCAGCTTCATTATGACATCTCACAGATCACATTGCACAGATTACTATCTCCAGTCTTTGTCTCACTCTCTCCCCGTCCTGCATATTTAGAAATTTTACTCACTTACACAAGAGGTCAAGGGACAAACTGAGCATAAGAGATATCATATTAAATAAAGAACTTCTCTGCTACTACATATTTTGGCTGACACAAGTCATTAGTTCATGATATGTGAAGAACGTGGAAAATTATGTTATTTAAGTCTTACCTGATGATGACACACTGGTTCTCACGGTCGATCATCATGTTTCTGTACATGTTATCTGCTAGAGCGTAGATGTGAGGAGGGTTCTCATACTGAGCCTGGGAGTTGACAAAAATAATTTAATTACAGTCAGTGTTTAAACAGCTTTTGTAAAACTGTGTGGTGGTGGTTGTTAATCTGAAACTAAAGCCTGGAACACACTGAAGGATGATTCTGGTGATATTCTATATTTTCCTTACTGTCAACAAATATGCAAATACTCACTAGTGCACCAATTGTGTATTAATCCACCACTGAAAATAGTCCTCAACAGATGCCCTGTTTACTTCTGTTTGGGTAAAGAATTGTTCAAAGGTATTGAGAGGTGGATTAACACGTGGTTGGTTTTGGTCTTTTCATTGTATTTGTTGACAATAGAAATGTAGAATAAATTCTGTACTAACTTCACTTTGGCCATGAGGACTTACTTCCAAGACTGTGATAAGTCTGTACTGAAAATAATATACGTTACCACTGCCGAATCTGTTTCCCTTCAAAGGAGCAACAAAGTTAGCTCCTTCATTAATGTTTCAACGTATTCTGAACAAATCTGGACTTTTCCTTGTATTCTTAGCTGGTACGCTCTGAAAATCTGAACCCAGTGCACTTATGTACAACGATAATCTGCCAAACTGTTAAATTTGGCATGTGTGATGCTGAGTGTTTTCACAGTCAGTCAGGATTTTAAAAGTCTTCAAGTGTGCTCCTGGCTTAAGCAGACAAGCCCACTCTCAGCAGGCTGGCCAAGAGAAGGCAGACTCGAACAGGCTGTTCTGTGAAGGTGCTGCCAAACCTTCTCAATGGTTGAGTCAAGTTTCTGACAGCAACATCTGCGCCAGCCCGCTGGAAAGTTCCCACTGCATTTTACTCAGTTCATTTAAAAACCTTTGTCCTTCAGACTGTTACCAACTTAAACCCCCGGCATTTCAATAACACATCAGTGATTCTTAAATGTGTTTATAGTCATTTGCATCATTCATACAAACATATCCTTGAAGAAAAGATGGAAGACTACTTACTGCGCCCTGATACATCTCAATTTCTTTTTCCCCAAAGTACGGCATCTGCTTGAAGGGGTTGATGGAGATAAGCACGGGACCAATGTATGTCTGATGACATTATGTATTAAGGGTCATGACTGGACGTGCAAACAGAGTTTCAAATCATTTTTTACAATGAGATTATGTAACTGTATAGGAAAGAAATGACTTAATCTTAGTCTGCCATGACGTCAACAGAGTGTGAAACAGGGCAGCAGCGGAGTATCTGATGATCAGGCCTGAGCCTAAATAAGTATCCAGTGCTTACAAATAACAGAGAATAGACCGGCCATGTAACACTGTGAGGTTTTATGCCCTGAAGCCAAAATGCCGCTCAAGGCAAATAAAGCTGCTATTGTGGGTGGCCTACAGTGACCCACAGCCTTGGCAGGGAGACCTCGCAGTTACGGCTATTTATTGACCCAAATCAAAGGCCTGACTCAGAGCTGTCGAACCTAAAACTGCCGGCATTTACTAAACTTCATAATCCTGAGCACTGCCAGAGCGTGGACGAAGTTTATGTAATAGGCTGCTTTGAGAATGCTCAGCGTCGCTTTTCAAAGGGTTATTCATTCATTCATCAACTCGTTTCACGTCACGAACGGCTTACGTGTTTGTGTGCGCAGCCACAGCCATACTTTAAAAACCTGCACCTATAGCATTTGTGTGATGGCTACATGAAAATGATAGACCTCAGCACATGAGTCTTAATCACTACCACAATAAAAAAAAAATGATGGCTACTCAAAGAAGACAGCAGCAATGCTCTGATTCAAAAAGATTCCTCCATTATGCAATCTGCTATTCCTCACACCGTTTTGTTGACATTTTGCACCACGGTGAGACAGAACCGGAGTAAATCTGAGATCGGTGAGGGGCAGGATTTAGAGGTCTGGGTGGAGGTATGAACAGAGGGACCCTTTGCCCCACTAGTCATGGCAGAGTCTCAGGGGGAGGGCATTACCTTCCAACACTGACCTATTACTCACTGCTACTATGTCACTGTGAATGACCATTCAGCTATTCTGGAAATAGCACCGATGAGATGGGACTCAACTATTCATCACTGGGGTGTGAACTACGATTGTGAGCAAAGGATACAAAGATGTAGTCATCCATGTATCTCTTCTTGAGGTTGTCCACGATGGCGTCCTCATTGATCTTGCTGAGCAGCACCATGTCATCCACACCGCTGTGTTTGACATTGTGGCTCTGCCAGTGGTACCGGTAGTGCCCCCGGCTCCCCTGCAACAAAACACACACACACACACAATGTACAATTGTTAGTTCATTGAGAAAGACACAATGAGATGGTACGGACAGATGAAGAGTCTGACGTCAAGGCCACACAGCTACATGAAGGAACTGTGGCTTTAAAGCACACTGAGAGGTGGAGGTGGTGTGGTTTTATCACACTGTTGAGATAATCAGACAAAGTGAAAGCCAAGGGGAAAATGGTTATTATCACTAAAGCAAAAACCTCTTAAGTGTTCACATTTTCTGATCCCAGCAGCATGATGAGCCATGTTTACTTTGAAATAGTGCAAGGTCAGATTCCCAGAAGTGCTTTGTGTTATTTGTCCAAGTGTTAAAGATGCTCTGAGCCAGCTTTTATCCACATCCTAACAATTTGGTTTCTCCCTACATTCCAGTTTTTGTTCTAGCTGAGTGAGTCTCTGGAGAACTGAGGTCATTCATCATGCGCTATGAGTCAGTGGTGTCTGGCTACTGTGGACAAGGGTCATAATGTGCTCTGAGGAGTGAGTCTCTTTCTCCTGGACGGAGAACCACAGAGAGCATCGAGAACATTAGTCAACACACGAGTTAACTCTTGACTTCCTCCCCCCTTGGTGAGGAAGTGTCGGAAGAGGAAGGAGCTGAGAGGCAGTTTAAACAATACTGTCAGAGACAAAATAAAATCCTTCCCTCAGTGATACTTCTATAGTAAGATACTGTATTTTATGCAGCAAACACATAGATAATGTTTTAATGGACGTAGCATTTAAAAAAAATTAAATAATCCCATATTCTTTTTGGTGATTCTTTATGAGAAAACAAATTTAATGAAGGTTTTACATTGAAATGAATATCAATCACTTGTTGGAGCTTTCAATCCTATCACGAAATGTCAATCAAAAACCATGCCAACTGACTAATTGATTGCGTTTTTGTCACTTTAGGTGGAAGTAACACACCTTGCTTACAGGTTTTAACCTTAATCACTAGTTGGGTGTTGTGAATGAAGAATGGCAGACAGTTGAAAGTAACACAGCCTAGTTGCCTATCACAGCAGAACTGTTATAAATAAAAAGTTGATCCAGTTATTTTGTTGTTACTCCCACCAATGAGGCCACTTTCCTGACATGATTTTAAAAAATTGTGTTGTGAATGGTGAATGATAAATGCAAGGCAGGGAAAATGATGAAACAAGGCTTGTTTCAGATGATCAATCAATATTATCAAAAAACTTCAAGGATTATTTCTAAACTTTGTCATAATTTAACAGAATTTCAGGCTAAAATTACACTTTTGAAGAACCTAAGTAGGAAAAAGAATTGAATATCATGATCATGTGTATATTCACATACAGTAGATGGAGAGAACGTAATTGGAAATATAATATAATATAATATATATTATATAATATAATTTGTTTCTTAATTACACCTGATATAAAAAACAAACAACTCCTATAAGGCAACAAGCACACTGGAGGCATTGTGGTCATAGTCACATCGTACACATACCCTGGAGTTGACCAAAGATACAGCCATTGAGGGATGGAGTGAACTCAGTATTGAATGACGTATTAGGATATACAATTTCCAAGAAGTGTTCTCTTTTATACCTGGGAAATATAACTATAGAAGTGCTGAAGGAAGATAATTACTTGGTCAAAATCCCTCACAGCTGTGAGGAAGGCTGTTACCAGAGACCAGTTTCATACAGATCCACCAACATGTGGACAGTGGTTAGATACAGCACAGGAAATATTTGTGATGGAGAAAATGACTTATTCTCTAAGAGTGAAAGAAGAACGGGTTTAGCAGAAAACGGGAAAATTAATAATGCTTAGAATGTATGATTTTATTGTCAATAATGTGAATTATTAAGGTTTTAATGAGCAAATCGTAGTTGTATAATGTAACTCCCTCTGCAGTTGCATGTTCTGAGAGTGAGTTATTTGTGTATGTACATTATAAAAGCAATAAAGACAAAAGTGGAAAAAAAAGACAAAACCCTGGTAAATATCTAGGACCACAGTAAAGTAACACGACAGCACAAAATAAACCAGTGGAAAGTCATTGTGCTTTTAGTAATTAACTTTAAATTACTAAATCAAGGGGGAGGGCCAGAAAGCTTTTAATATACTCAGGGGTGACTTTATTCTTTACAACAGCAAAATTAAAACCACTTTACAGACTCGGTCATAGCATGGAAGATGGCGAGGAATGTTAACAGCTTTTCGGCTTAATTCAGCGGGTATTTACCCTCAGGAGGGAAGCAGCAAATTATAGCTTGATTAATTCTCCAGATCACACCCATTAACATGTTTTACAGCTTTTTAGGTGCGGCAGAGGGAGATGCTGACTTCCTTCCTTCCTTAGCAACGATGACAGGGTGATGTCAGGGAGTTTCAAGGAGTTAAAGAAGCAAATTCATGATGTAAAGAAAGAAGCCACGAAGAGAAACAGGCAAAAAAACACACAAATGTACTTGAACACTTGCAGACCAAGTGGCACACCAGTGGCAGACCAAAAATCTAAAAGTATTAAATTCAAGTCAGTTTTGCTCTTTTAACCCAAAATCCAAAATTTTGTCTTGGGGTGCCCTACAATCTATAAAACCCTTGATACAGATAAAGTAAAACTTCCTAAAGGTAAAAAGGGAGAAACCTCGAGAAGAGCCACAGAGAAGAAATCCCTCTCAGGATTCAGTAGGAGTCATTTATAGACAGAAGCAGAGATAGTATAAAATAAAGACACAGAATGACAGTATTAAGTAAATCAAGTCCATTACTTATAACATTGGGTGAATATTAAGGGTAATTTAAGTGTAATAAGAAAGTTTAAGGCTAAATGTAAATGTTTGGTCTGAAGATTGTGGATGTGGATGCTGATCTTTCGGAATAGATTTGTGTATATTTGAGTTTACTTTGTCCTCTGAGGGGCTGACTGGGCCTCAATGATGTCCAGAACCAGCACAACCAGAACCCTGTATTTACTGGTCTTTATATCACCAAATGTTCTTTTTATTCAGGGAATTACTAGGTATCCTTTTGCTGCCACCTACTTATTAAAAGTAGTGCATCAGCAGATGAAAACAGATGAAAACCTTTTCCGTAAAAGTCTACAGTTAAGAGAGTGCTGGCCCAACCACGAAGTGAAAACAATTGAACGTGCTATATTTAACCTCTCTCTCTGCTATGTCTGGAATGATAGTGTGCAGATTTAAGAAGGGAGAGGTAATAAGCTGGAGACGTAGGAGGTAAATGTCAAGTATTCTGAGGATTGTTTCATCTGTTTTGACTTAGGCCTTGTTTAATGAGGCACGAGGAGAAAGAAAATATTCTAACTCACAGGAGTGGACTAAGGCAATAGCTGCACAGGGAAAGAGGGCTGCACACATACACACAAAGACGTCTGGGAGGTGCCCGAATCAACCGCACTCCTCTGCTGCTGGCTGCGGAGCCGCACCAGAGCAACCGGGGGTCGAAGGGTCGTTACACTCGAGTGAATGTAGTATGGCTGTTGGGGTGAGGGGGTCACTTCCCCTACAGAGACATTTCATTTCTGTTCTGCAGATTTTAAATCAGTAACTATTCATGAAAACGCTTCTCCATACAGCCATTAAATTTAAACTGCTCCGTCAGTTTGAATCCAGACACTTGGTGTGAAAAGCTAACAACACAGTAATATTTTGCACTAACAGCAGATGTTTCACCATCGTAACAAAATGTACTTTTATGAATGTGGAAAATGGTGGAGACATTAACCTTTTCCTAAGTGTTTTACTGAATTATGGATTTTCCTGTAATGTTGCTGACAAGATTTCTTTTTTTAAACCTAAAGTTACACTGTGATGTTGCTGAAGTATGCAGATGTTGCATATGCATACAACTTTATTAATGTCTATAAGGGGAATTAGATATACTGACTTGGGAGAAAAAACACCTAACAACACAAACACTGTGTATTAGAGTAAAAACTAAATAGCAGAAGTTTGTATTACAATAAATAACTAACGATTAAATTTACAGGCGGCTAAAGCAGAAGAAGAAGATTCATCTATTCACATACAAGTGCTCAGGGAGATGAAGTCCTGTAGGTGTTTAACTGACCAAAGTCGTTCTATATCAAACCAGTAATCCTCCAAAAATGCAGATATCATGGGATGTATTTTCTCTCATTTAGCTGTCAGTTATGACAAGAAAAATCTCTTTGGCTCGGATTAAAGGAAATCCGAGTTACTGTAGGTCTGTGGTGGAGTATGAGTGCAGACACAGACAGACAAACACAAATACACACAAATACACACACATACACAGGGGACATCTGGCACAACTGGTGACTACGGTGGCCATAACAACACCATCGCCATGGAACCACACAACTTAGCAACACACAGACGCAGTAAAGAAGTGAGCATCTGATATCACCAAAACACAGTGATAAGAAGATCTAAATATATGATAGTTTGACAAGTATCATGGCAACAGTTAATAATGGAAGTATAATAAAAATCAGAGAGGGCAGTTTTGTGTTGATTAGTTTTCCCTCTGGTAATCGAAGATAATCAGATCACCAACAAAAAAAAAAAAAACTCCAGGACCAGACCTTTTCCCAGAAGTTAATACAAAGGAATTTCAACACCAGTCCTGATCTATAAGCCCAGGCTTTCCCTTCATGCAAATACCATTACCATATATGGAGAGTGCTGAGCAGCTCTGGCTCGGTGTACAGGAAATGGCTGGGTTTGATTCAGTATCATAAGCGGCACTTTTCCCCTCATTTCTCCCTTCTGCGTCGTTCTCCTTTTCCACACCAGGATTTGACACACAGTCCACCATGTGTTAGGACTACGTTTCTGCTCTGCCCTCCGAGACAAATCTGGACAAAAGCCATGAGAACGAATTCCTCTCTTCTAAAATAAGAAGCAAGTATAGTCGTTAATCACCCTGTACCAAAAGTCTGGAGAAATCGCACAGCTTTGAAACAAGTAATGAAAGTAAATCGAATACTGGACAAATATCTAAACAACTGAGGCCTTATTTGTCCCACAAACAGGTTGAGTTTCTGTACAGAAACACGCCAAGTCTCCTGTTCGTCATCATCAGACTAGAAAAGGCATTTTTAATAAAGCAAAGTACATACGTTATATTAATTGAAGCCTTTGAAGCTAAATCAGGTTTAAAAACATCCTTTTTAGTGCTACAAGGCAGACTAATAGGTCATGTACTAAAGGAAAGTGCCCCACCAAGCATTTCGGTGGATATGATTTGACTTCGGCCTAGAACAGACTGTAGTAGTGGAGAGACCCCATGTCTGATAAGCCCTCATGTATAAGATTAGTGGTGCCACCATGTAACAGCTTACTTGACCTGATTTTTAAAGTCATTGCTGTCAAAATATCTTACCATGGAGACATGTCGATATACACATACAGCATATGTTATTGTGGTTGTGTTGTGGAATAATTTTAATCTAAAAAAAAGACCTTGTACAGTCCATCTATTTCTTATATGCACTGGTATCTGTATAACAATATATTACCGTCTTTAAATCTCAAACTTCATCTCTTTTTTCCTCTAGAAAAGGTGAAAGGCAAGTGGTGGTCAAAAGAAAACGCTAGAGATGGCTATGGATATAGGACACTCAACAACTGGCCAGCAGCAGTGATTCAGATGTGATGGCTATTTCCAAATTACTATCAGCGCTCGCTGATGACTGTGTGATGAAAAGGCTGCTGCCGAAAGAGCCAAGAACAAAGACCCAAGTACTCTAATTTGGTAAACATGTGTCACAAATTAAAGCACAAATTAAGGATAATTCCAGCCATAGTGAACAAGTCCAAAGAGTTTCCAAAGAGACTCTCGGCCCCATGAAATTCATTGTGTTTTTTGTTTTGTTTTGGTAACCTATGGAGGGATTTTTATAAATGCTCTCATTTATACCTACTTTTTGTAATTTTTGTAATGGGTTTTCTGTGGGAATCTGTGAACCAGATGTAGAGAAAAGTGTTGCCTCAGCATCAACAGCAAATTAAATTAAAAACACCAGACTGGAAATCTGCTATCGCTCCCGACATGATTAGCACGTCTTATCATTACACAGTCTAACACTAGACAACAATGATTCACAGGTCATTAATACTCTCTCAGGATGTCCATTTAATATGGAAATATATCTGTGATTTTCACTGATTTGGCCTCCAGTTCTTACTGGTTCGTGCATCTAAAATGTTGTAGAACAAAAGTTGCTTCCACACTCGTTCGTGCACCATACCAGTGGTTTTGCGTGTTTTAGTCCATTAACATCCAATCATGTATTCTTTATGCTACATTTACATAAGGTTTTTTTAATGATTTCCTACCTTCAAGGCAGCCACTGCCAGCAGTTCTTTTCTTTCCAGTATGAAAATCGAAGTACAGAGACTTAAATCTTGCTTGTGACTGACAGTCCATGATAATGAACAGTGAATCAGCTTTATTTTGTTTGACAAAGTTACAGAACTGTCACACAGTACTTCGCTCATTGATAGGGTGAAACATTTCTAGGAAACTTTACACTCCAACCTAAGAATAACTTTTTTAATGTCTGACAACCAAATTGACATCATCCTTTTCCTGATGTTGTAGATCACTTATTGTTTGTCTCCCTGGCTTTACTTTTCCAACAATCCTAAAACTTGGAAACCCTGTGAATGCAATGCTTTTTAAGTCGACTCTTTAATTATGAAATTTCTGAGCTTCCTTGAATTCACCAAAAAAGACTACTTTTCAAAACAGTCCCTGTGTTATCACAGAGTCATATGGTATCTATTGTATCTAAAAAAAAAAAAAAAGGCACAAAAAATGTCTGCTTTGATGGATTACCCATCACTAAAAAAGGCTGAAACAGATGCAAGTTCACTGCTATGAAGCAAGAATATGGTACGCTTCAAAATATGGTATAGTGCAAAGAACTGAATATAATTTGCATTAAATTGTTTTAACCTTGTAAAAACACTGATCAAACAGTAACCATTGGATATTTGTGTCATGTGTTATTCTTTTTTCCCAGTAATACTATTATTCATCTATCCATCCATCCATTAGTCATACCCGCTAATCCCTGGACAAGAAGCAAGGCACACCCTCAACCGGTCGCCAGTTAGTCACAGGGCTGACAAATGGAGACAAATGACCATTCACGCAATTCACCAGTCTAGTATGACTAGTGGACACTAAAATACTAAAAGGGCTATAACTGCTCCCAAGACTGTCCACTCCTAAACTGTGCCAAAAGAAGTCAGGGAATAGCTCCAACACACATTCACAGCAAGAACGTATGGGTTGATTTTGACAGATTGTTTTTCCCCTCTTGGTGGAATCCAAAACATATTTGGTTGGATCTTACCTAAAAAGAGCTTAAGGATGTATGACTCTCTAAACAGAATTTCCACCTGGTCTCTGTTGCTTGCGTCTGCACTTTGTCCAAGCTCACTCACTATGTATAATCAGGCCAGATGCTGATAAAACTGCTGACTGGGATGGTTTGCCTCTCCAAGGTAGACGAGGAAGATAAACAATGATGAGAAACAGAGTAGAAACTCAGTAGCAGAAGTAGTGTGTGTGTGTGTGTGTGTGTGTGTGTGTGTGTGTGTCAGAAGTTCAAACCGGATCAGACTGTCTCACACTATGGGTCGTTGCTGCTGTGTGACACCACACATACACTCTCTCACACACACACACACACACACACACACACACACACACACACACACACACACACACACACACACACAAGCCTCTTCCTCTAAAGTGATGCTGAAAACTACAGATGAGGCTGGAACTTGATTAAAGAGTAAATGCACACTGAATTACACAGAGCAGAAAACAGTTGCTTACAACTATCCCTAAACTGGAACTGTTAATGAGGTTGAAACTCTGGCAGCGCTAAACATATACTTACATAAAATACTGTGTAGTATAATGTGTGTATAATGTGTGTTCACTTTGTCTAACACCTCTCTAGGTTATAAATCCAAGTCCTGTGCTGCTGAGTTAAAGACAAACAAAAGCTTGTTTGTAAAAGCCAATCCACATTTTGTAGTACTACAGCCAACATGCAGTCACATTTGTCTCAACACCACATAGGAAGAGAGGAGGCAACCTGTCGCTTCGCCTGCCAACAGAACAAGCAGACATGTCTGCAAGGTCTGTTCTGAAGCCTGCAGCCTCGCATATTAAACATTGGAGATGAACTGTTGTCTTTTTAAACATGTGAATATCACTGGCAATCAATTGATCTGTTTTTTTTCGCAGAAATCGCCAGAAAGAACTGAATCATACAATTGCAGAATTCTAATAGTGAAAAGAAAGCAATAAACCAGCATCTTAAATATCAATATTTCACTATATCAGGAAATAACTGCTGAATCAAGCATATGATCCAGGCTGAATGGCACTGAATGGTGTGTGGCCAAAAGTTGGCACAACCACTTTCTGTTTTCAATGCTAACCCTTTAATGGAAATTCTACCTATTTATCTGAAAGTGCAAATGATGCTTGTTAACACAGCACTACTTCCAGCCTCAGCTAGAAACTAAACTTTAAATTTGTGATCTCACCGGGATATAAAACCTGGCGCTGCTCAGCTGACAATGAACCATGCTCTGAATTTGTGGAACTACAACATACTAACTGACTGGGTTTGTGTTCAGTCACATGTTCAAGCGTACACTAGACATCTAACTTAAGGAAACCGGTTGAAAATTCACACACATTGACTAGGACACAGAAATAACAATTAGTGAAAACTGTGACATTCCCTTTTCAACACTAAACCACAGCCACAATGCCAGTAGCGCTTGCCTGAGTCACATCCACACACACAGTGGGGCAACAAAGCAGTCACTATAGCGGTCAGAGCCAAAACTCACTAGACTTTGGAGAAGCATTGTCTTGTCAATCAAAACAACTCTGACCTGACAATTATTGTCATACTGGTTATAATATTTCCCTACCAATGCAAAAACTTGGAACCAAAACCTTTGGAAATTGTGCATTCACAGGAAATATGAGATTTATGGAAATGTGAACATAAAACTTTTTCCTGTAAATGATCCCGTGAAAGAACACCTGCACATACAGTAGAGGATAGTGGTGAGCAGAGACGGTTCTCTTGGTATCTTTGTACTTGTGATAACTTGAATGGTGACTTGGTCACTTGCATGTAATTGGGACACCATCATAAATAATGCAACCAACAGGCCTTCCCCGTGACTAGATAACTCACACTGTTATCTGAACTGCCAGAGGTCACATAAAAGGGAAGAATGAAAAGAAAAATATTGATCTGCTCGGATTTGGTAACACGAGACCTGAGTGGTTGTGATGATGTTATAATGCTGTGCCTGCAGGGCAGGGCAGGGCACCTTTCCTCCCAAAGAAAGAGGACATAATGATCAAGTGTAAACAGATACTGGATGACTTTTAACACGTCTCAGACTGAACTACACAAAGCTTCAGCTTCACAGTAACAGCACTTTTCTTGAGAGCTTGAGAGCTGCTTGTTTTACACATCTCAAACTGAACCCATCTCTTAAATGGGTGACAACAGCAGTAAGGTTCCTAATAAAATGTGATATCAAAGGAAATGTGGTTTAGGGTGGAGCTCAGCTGAAATCCTAGACAAGAAACATGTCTCAGAATTCTGTATTTCTTTTTAAATATCTTTTGAAAGCAGTCTAAGTAGTGGTTGAATGTAGACAAACCATCTACAGTGGAAATCCAAATCAGCATCTTCTCTCATAGCAGCTGAATACATGTTAAGACACAAATTGCACTCTTTTCATCTAAAACTAAAGATAGAGGAGAAACTTGACATAGTGAATTGTGTGTAACAACAAAGCAGTACTTGGTTTGGTAAAATGCCACAAAACCTGGCAGGACTGCCTGTGTTTCCTGCAGCTCATGAATTATTTCAACACATTCTTCACTTCTTAGAAGCTAAAAATGAGAATCATGGACCGATCGTCAGATCTAAGTTTTGACAAAAAAAAAAAAAAAAACTGAGCCAATAAAGACAAAATCTAGCATTTAGAGAATAAATCTTTTAAAGTGGGTTGTTAAAAATTTAACAACCATGGCTCTGATCATATCATATCAGGCCCTGCTTTCTTTTTGACTACATAATAATGCCTCCATTATTTTATGATGAACCACTGACAGAAAGATCCTCTAGTGTTAGAACTGAGAAGCCAGCAGTTGACATTATCAAACAGCTGTAATTATGAAAGTCATTGTCTCTTAAAGGTCTCCAGGAGAGCTTCCAGCTGAATCAAATGGTTGCACTCAGAACAGAAGCACTGCGTCTGTTTTTGAGGAAAATATAATATCTATTAAAACAGATAAACCTCCAGGATTCAGTCAGAAAACAGAAGTAAAGCTCTGAAAAACACAGCAAATCAAGGGAATTGTTTTTGCTGTGAGCTGAAACTGTTTGGATCTTGAGTACAGTGCTGTTACAGACTGAGAAGCTAACGTTGGTCAAAGGTGCCTCACGTTTCTGTGAGAAAGGTCACAAAGGTCAGACAAGGTCAGTCCTCTGCTTTAACCTAAGAGCAAGAATGTATTTTCCTGACTATGTGGTTTCAGTAAACAACACTTGTTTTCCAGAGTTTTAAGTTTGTCCAAAAGCTACAGGAGGTTTTATGACAAGATCAAACAGAACTGTGATAGATCACCATGACAGTACTGTTGTTAATCTTTCTTACTGTATCTGCAACAAAAAAATAAACTCCGGACTACATATTTAGGACTGTGACCACAAGCGCATTAGTGTTTTCAACTGCAGGTTCAATGGGTGAAAGGGTGTGGTACATGCGTATGATGAATGTGAGTTTAATGACGTTGACTTTATGCACTCCACCAAAGTGAACACAGTAATAATGCAGCTAAAAGAATGACTCAGCTGTTTAATTCATACACTGACAGCACAAACAAAATCACTTAGCTGCTTCCCAGTATGTGGGAGCACCAGTCTGCACTGGTTGATAGCGTATACTGTAATTCTTCTAATTAAAGAGCAGAACTAAAAGTGTTCAATAAAAATACAGATGTGCTAGTCCTGAGTATCCAAAAAAGGAGGGCAAGAAATGTCTGCTACTTTGGAAAAGGAGCCTATATGAAACTATAGATAATAAAAAGAAGAAGTGCATCAAAGTATAAAAACTACAAACACTACAGGCAGCCCATTTCAATCAGAAAACAGAGTTGGTGAATGTCCTGTTAAGGGCATGTTACACGGTATATGTTACCCAGCTGGAATGCATATGAGGATGAAGTTTAACAACAGAAAGGTCCAGGATTTTCATTTTGGAAATGCATTCAGTTTTATTAATTTTATTGTGACCCTAGCTGCTGTAAATAACCACTTCTGTCAATGATGACAGGAATCCAACAGAAGCAGCCAAACCCAGTGCTGATCATATCCAAGTACTTTGTTTTGGCCTGTTAGTGATATTATTATTCACAAAAAGAGAAATCCACATGGAGAATTAAAGTGATTACATGATAACATTAGAGTCCAGTCATGACCCATATTGATATCTTTGCTACTGAATTCTGCATGACAAGGAGTTGCAAATAGCCAACTGATAAATACAGCTAAGGAAAAAGCTCATGTGGTCTCTGTCATTCAGCTACAGGCAGGAATCTAAACTTAGTTTGTAATGTACCATCTATTAATGCCATTCATTTTTACTCTTACAGTTTATTTAGCTGGCCTGGTGCATGTATATAATACAGTAGTGTTTATGAATGAAAATAACATCAAGTTCAAGAGGATACTATTTTGACGCTCGGGTCACTGCATGATTCCACAAAGAAATGCGCTGACTCAGCCCTGCCATGGGACATGTGCCAGAAAAGACAACTAATTCAAACCAGCTAATTTTGACTTTTGTTTCCAGTCAGTTCATTCATGCCTTTCTATACAAAGGCTGACAAACCTTTAAAAAGCTTTAACTCTGCTCTTGTTCCTCATTGATCACTGTCTTCGCTCCTGTGACTTCTTCCAAGATTGCCTGTACCAAAATTACGCATGTGCAACTCTATTATTTAAAGATATACATTTAAATATCCTACAACTGCCCTCAGGTAAATACAGGTCTCCATTTAACTGATTCTAGATTGGAAAAAAAAATATCAAAAACAAAGGTGGTGACCCATTTTGACTCATGGCCCTAATGTTCAATTCAGCAGAGCAAACAGCAACAAAAGAAAAACTACTTAACGAAAAACAAAAAATGTCAGGCACTATAAGAATTCAGCTGCTTATAAGATCAACCATAAAAATCACACTTTTTTTATTCATGATATAATAGCCATTTTAATTCCCTGTGCTAGTACAGTGTCTTTTTAAGGAAGTAAGGTTAAACAATAGCAATCTACAGGCCAGACCTAATGCAACTGACAACATAAAGACAAATGAAGTTTCCAATGGACAGAGTGAGAGGCTAGTCACTGAGTCAGAGGCCAAACACTGGCTGGCATGTGACAATGGGAAACTATTAGAGCAGATAAGCGGAGCACAGCTGCAAGAGTCTGACCTTGTTCCCTGTCCATGATGAGGGAAGTCATACATGCAAATAGGCAGCTATAAAAGGACACTGCGTGGTTTATGATCTAAGAACAAGGAAAATAAACTAAACAAGCATCAAAGGACATTACATGGAGTAGTTATGTATGTAAATGTCATAACATTTACAACAGCATGTATTTGTCTTTTACATTACCTTTTTAAAGTAAAAGAGAAGTTGTCTGTTCAGGCATGGAGTTTGATGATCTTATAACAGCTGAGCAAGACAATTTGGTTTAACCCCCGACAGATTTTTAATTTGTTAGAGACAATCATCTGCTAGTATGATGGGAGTGTTTATCTGCTCCATGCTGAGCAAACGCAAACTCAGAATCATCACATTTTAGCTGATGTGCGATTAAATTTACACCCCATGATAACTCCATAAAATATTACAGCTGTGTAATTATTTACCAAATAGGATTAAGTTCAGTTCATCTCTGCACAGCACTCTGTCTAGTTGCTTCATGCACAACCTTTGGTGATCAGCTGAAGTAGCTACATCCTCTCCTCATCAATAACACAAGCATTACTTCAATTGGTAGTCACTTCTAAAACAAAGTTGAAGCATACACACAGAGCTGAGCTGTGCAGCTGCGTTGCACGGTGCACACACTGCTCAGGGAGAGAAAACCGATGGGTGCTCCCCACCTCACCACTTCCAGCGTTCAGAATATCATGTTTCACAGTACAAGAATACTGGAGGTCTTCATGTCACCACTTGACAACTCAATGATGAAACATGAATATAAATAAAAATATACTTCTATTGTAAGTGACTACACCCATGGAGCCTTTGGTTTCTGTGGAAACAATACAAAATCATAGCTACTGTCTTATGTCCCTATAATGTTTAATTTGGCAGCGATGACAGCTACTGTACAACAATAAACAAATAAAGCAGCAATTACTCCAATTGGAAAAAATATTACAATACTTGCTTGCAATAAATTTAAAGATTAAATAATAAAAGTTGTGGGAAGGTTACATTTCCATTGAAAATGGAAAAAAAACAGGAGCTGCATAAAGAAGACTGATAGAAAGCGAAAAAACTTGATGGTGGCTGACAACTTGCATTTAAAGTGTGCAGTTTATAAGCTTATCCAGAATGATTTACAAGTGCAACAGCAGAAGTCAACACTCAAGAGGTCCGTCATCACAGACAGTAAAGCAGTGAAAGCATAGTTGTAGCTTTGTAACAAAGACGTAACTGATCAGGAGGAGAGTGTGAGTGTACTGAACCACAGCAACAAGCCTAACGAGTTCCCCAGGTCCACAGAATGGGTGTTCGTCTTGTTTTCAGAGAGAGGGCTTGAATTCCTGAGCAAATCTCTACAGCAGTGATGGGTTTGAAAATGGAGCGCCAGCTTTGAAATGAAGGGAGAGGGGGGTTGCTCAGTACGCACCTCCCTGTAGGAGAAACTAATGCAAACCATCTGCTGTCATACCGACTTGCTATTCAGCATCTGGCAGAGAAGGACCCAGCGAGCGATGCTGGTGTCTGCTACTCCAGACAGTGAGGATGACAATCAGACTGTTTTCTCTCTCTTCTACTCTCTACATGAGCTGGCACCATCCTTAACCTCCTCTAAAAAGCTCTAAAGACAAAACCTACATTACTTTCAGCAAGTCTTAGAAACTGTTTGAAAGAGTTGAGATGAAAGTTTTATCTCTCAACACCATTATATTCACCACTCTGTCATTGCTATAGAGTATTTCCTGCTGTCATTTAGGTCACCTCACAGGGAGAAAACAGCTGCTGTTCATTCGCTCACAGGCAAAAAGAGTGTGTAAGGGATAACAGCTTCACAAAAGCAGAATTAAGGCAGGAATTCTGCATGAATATATATATATATATATATATATTTTTTGCTTTTATATTTTTTGTCATGGCTCAAGTGTAAAAGCTCTGTTATGCTGACAATGCTCCTTTGGGGTTTTCCTCTGGGTAACCTGACCTACAGGTTCCATACAACGCTTAAGATGGCAGAATGCTCACAGGTTTCTGTCCTGCCTATTTCAAATAGACATTGTGTGTATGTGAACAGGTTTGAAGATGCTGTAATGCATGAAACATACTGTACAGAGACATTTTGAGTTCTTCAGAATATTCCTGAAGGTAAACTTTAACCCAAAACAAACATATACTTTGTGTTCTTGAGGCAATTTACAACACCTTCAGTTAAGTGCCGTCTCCTTGCTGTAAGAATGTGCTGAAGAGCTGCATCAAGCTGTATTATTATGTTCAACAGCCAGAGTGGGATTTCTGCCACAGAGGACAGTGACTTGAGGAATTGTTGCCAAAACACAAGGATGAGGCCACACAATGTCCTCCATAACTTAGCTCTAGGCGTGTCAGGAATGGCATTCAGTAACCAGGAAAAACCTGTCTCCCTGTAATGCACAACAGGCTGCACACATCATACACAGTAGACACACTCCACCTGACACACGCTCCCTGGCTGCCTCTTCCTCTTCCTCCAAGACTAACCGGTTTTTTGAAAGATGGCTGCACCTGATACACCTGACTGATGTTTTTAAATGACATCTCTCTGGATGTCACTCAGTCAGTGCCTTCTCTAATAACCTTCACTGCATCCATAACAAGTCTGTGACTGTCAGGACTGTTACTACTTGTGGGATTCATGATAAATATGAGAAAAGCACTTCCAAAAATAAACGTCTAATTAAAACAGAGTACCAACAAATATTACGTTTTCCATGACAAGGCAACTAAGGAAACTTAGTCTAATTTTAGAATATTATTGGCTAGGGATATATATCGATTAAACATTGCTCAGTGTTAAATATTTTTTTATATTGACT
Source organism: Seriola lalandi dorsalis (assembly GCF_002814215.2). Classification (NCBI taxonomy): domain Eukaryota; kingdom Metazoa; phylum Chordata; class Actinopteri; order Carangiformes; family Carangidae; genus Seriola; species Seriola lalandi. The sequence continues at coordinate 693,275 of NW_019524859.1, read as the reverse complement.
GTACAAAACAAATTGTGCCATAATATCTCCGCCAGCGTAAATATCACTCACCATCCTCTCACTTCAACGCAACAGTCGCAGTCTTCCCTGTCCGCAATCCAGTCTTTGTGCGAACCTCAGTGAAGTTCAAAGTGTTTCAAAAAACTCTGAGTCGGTTAACCTAAAGCCAGAAGACAATATCCACGTTTACAGACGATATTCCCGATAAACTCCTGACAGCATGGATGCGGCTGGCTCATCGGTGTCGTCCGTCCATCGCGCGGTCAGATGTGAGTCTTTACACTGACAGCGGCGGAGCAATGTCCAAACAGCGAGCTGCTTAGTGATTTACAGAGGGAGCTGAGCAGTGCCCTCAAAAACCGCCTCTCAAACATAACACAGGAAACTGAGCCGGAAGGTCCAATCACAGGGCGCCGAACGTGGAATATGCTTAAATATTCATTAGTTACTGGGAGTGAAACAACTGGGCATGCGCGGTTTTGGGACTTCCTAACAACAGACTGAAATAGAGCCGCAGTCCCTTCATACTATGAACTCTCTATTTACTCACTGTCTGTGCTCACAGCTCCAGCACATCCTGAAATACAGTAATGTTGGTTACATTGTCAGTGGTGGAGAAAGTACTTGAGTTAGAAATACTCTAAAAGTCTCACTCACTGAATCTAAACTCACTGCATTCAAAATTATAGTGAAGTAAAAGCACAAAAGTTGCCTATTAGCATCAAATTATCTTATCTTGATAAAAAACTGAATTTATCTTCATAATTCATTTGGGAATTATATTTTGTATCATTATTCTGAGTCAGTAAAGTAACAATCTACTAAAATTACCAAATAAATGTAGTGGGATTGGTGAAGAGTAAGTATTTTCCTCTGGAGTGTAGTGGAGTAGAGGTGTAAAGTAGCAGGAAATGGAAATACTCAAGAAAAGTACAAGTAGCTCACACTGTACTTAAGTACAGTACTCCACCACTGTACATTGTAAAACCAAGTTTTAACTTTAACCTGTATGTCTTCTTTGTCAAATGAAGCCTTTTAGTGCTTCAGAGTCAAACTAATCGGTGACCAACAGGAGCTGTGTTTAAATATAAAATGATAATTCCAAGCATGATGCCTTTTCCTTTTTACATGCTGCTTGTTGAATAATCATTTGAACTTCATATATGGCTGCTGGGGATCCCAAGTGACTTAGCGTCTCAATATCACTGGTTTATATCTGGTTCATGTCGTTCGATTTATAACAGTGTTTATCTTCTATGTGACTGTTGGTAATAAATTGCATTATTTTTTAAAAAGGTTAAAAGTTCCTAAATTCTGTGCAGTAATTCAGTCCTTTCTCTCTCTGAAGACAAAAGACCTCCGGGAGATCTCTTTTGAAGTGCATGGGTGGCACTGGTATCCACTTCTCACAGTCTCCAGCCAGACTGAGGCTTTCCTTGAAATGATGTTGGGCAGTGAGGCGACTCTCTGGGTGTAACCTGTCTAACAGGCTGCCTCTGTATGCAGTCGATACATAGGCCCAGTGTGTGTGTGTGTGTGTGTGTGTGTGTGTGTGTGTGTGTGTGTGTGTGTGTGTGTGTGTGTGTGTGTCATATGTAAGTCTTCTTTTAAATCAAATACAACACTAGCACTAACACTAGCAAGCAAACAGCTGTAGGGTGATGCTGTTGGTGCAATGTTTTGTCACCACCCAGTGGACAAGGCAGACTCTATGAAAACATTTGAAAATATGGGCCAGGGCAGTGTTGATTTAGATGTATGATCACAGCAGGGCATTTACCAAGAGCATTATGAAAAATCTATGCAAGTGTTGAACAGTCTTTGTAGGCATGCACATACTTTTTTTTTTTAATAAATCTCTGTTTATCAACACGCACATGCTGGCATGCCTTTAGTGTTGTGCCTTTATATCTTTTTGAGTCATTTCAAATACATTTCAGATGAGGTTGATATGCATCAGCAATAGATTGGAAATGCAAAAATTGGGCTTTGGTATGGATGAACAGACATAAGCAGTGTGTCTTACAATGTAGTGAGGAAGTCAATCCTAATCATTTTTGAGGTTAGTCTGTGGTCCCAGTACAATATAGCCTCATATCCTTTCAGAACCGTCATTCCATTGCCCATCTGTCCACCAAGCACCCTCCTTCAGCCATCACCTGCCACTGCCTGCGCACCTGTTCCTAATTATCTCATCAAGCCCCAGTATAAATGCCACCCACTTTCTCCTCTGCAGGCTCATCTGTCTGCTTTCAAGTTGCTTACTGTCAGCCTGCCTTTAAACAATGTGTAAAGACTGTTTTACTTCTGACTGCTTTTGGCTCAACTTGTGTGTTTACCTTGTGTGTTGTACCTTACTGTGATGGGGTTCTGTGTGAAAGTAATGAAAAAGTCATCATGGTTTATGAGCAAATGAAGTACTGATGCTGATGAGTATTTCACAGTGTTCAAAAGAATAATGTCATTCAAAGACTGTGCCAAACTGATTACTCTGACCGTCATAAACTTCAACATTTAAATTGGTGTCTCATGGGACCCATTTTTTAAGACTCAATGTGTGGAGAGTTGTGTTTGAATTCCTAGAATAATACAGTTTTCCAGTAGCCTGTTTGCCTGACTCTTATTTGGTATATAGATCTGGTGCTGAACCAATAGTGCCATCTAGTGCACAGAATTCATAACATAAATGTAATTCTGATTCTGTTGTTAGTTCAACCTAAAATACACTGTTTTTGAATGATGAGCTAATTGTTTTGGCCTAGACATCAGCATAAAATAAATGAAATTCCTGATTAATTTTATTTGTCACCTTGTGTTTAAATTTGAGTAAGGTTGGATTTAAATTTGGCTTAGAGAAAAATAAATTTGGCTTTAATTAGTAATCAGATGCTATTAGAAATAGACCGATTGGCAGAAATATAGATGCATATATAAATTCTCATTTTATAATCCTATTAACTTTTCTTTATATTCTCTTAATTTGCATTGCTCACTTGTAATTGTTGGCTTATTCGTTGTATACCTGTATTCCAGGAACAGATTTGTGGTCGTCTCCTTGTGATTTCCTCCTTGTGGTTGTCTCCTTGTGGTTGTTTTGTATCTCTATGTGGTCGTCTCCTTGTGGTTGTCTCTTTGTGGTCATCTCTTTGTGGTTGTTTTCCATCTTTTTGCGGTCATCTGACTTTCCAACTAACATATTTTTAATAGTCAAACAGAGGCTCTGGCCCAGTGGCCCCTTAGACCCCTGGACCCCTGGCTTGTACACCATAGGCCTCTTCAGTAATCCATCCATGCTGTACCACATACCACAAAATGTGCCACATATCAAATAAAATACATTAATGGTAGTGTTATGAATGGAAGTTTGTTATTGTCACAAGAGTTTCTATATTCTGTGAAACAAAGGTACTGTAAAAAAAAAAAAGAAAAAAAAAGAAGAGAAAAAAGAGATGACGCACACCGCAGGCCTCTAGTCGTGTCACGGTCTCATGGGAGTTGTAGTCCATGGGTGGTGTACTTGCTGAATGCTAACAAAATAATCGTTGTTTTATCATTCAAATGACAGGGTTATCAATTTTTACAACTACATGCAATAGTGGATATCCATTTAAGTTCTGATGTGGGCAGAGTTTTTGCGTGTCCTGTTTCAGCTTTGTAGAAAGTTTGATGAAAGAAAGTCTCAGTACAAAAATATAGCCCAACAGCCGAGCCCGGAAGCAGGGCGGGACCTCGGCTCTTTATAAACATGGCCGTTAAGTCCTTTACAGCATCAGGTACTGCGTTTGGCTGAATTAGTTAGACTTTGAGGAAGCCACTGAGGGTAACTAGCACAGTAACAGGTGGAAAGAAAATGTAGACACACAACCGGGGGCTCTAAATTATTTACATTGTTTTATCTCTGCGTGGGAACGACATTTATAAACTTAATGTAGTACTTTAAGCTAGCTAGCTAACGAAGCTAACGCCGACGTCTCAACGTTAACTTGTGTCAACTTTTTCAGCCAGCGAGCCTAATCTGCTACTTGACTGCTTATCGAAATGGAGGAGTGCCCTCGGTCGCCCAGTCTGTCTTGATGAATATTTCACACCCGGACATCTCGGATTTACTCAGCTAAAGGCTAACCCAAACTTTCTTGGAGGTTTCCTTTTGGTTTGTGTCTTTTTTTCCTCACTGGCAGCAGCCGAGCGCTTGCCAGGCGCCCGTTCAGAAACATCACCGAGAGGGCGGACATAAACAATGTTCTCTGTCAAACCCATGAAACCAACCTTCAAGTGTTATCTTCCTCCTGTACAGGTATGTATTTGCTTGCGGGTTGTGTTTACTTGTCACGGTGGATGGTCACAATACAGTGTCAAGTAATTTCTTGAATTAATTTTAGGCTAAACTTGTGACTGGGGTGTTGCGGAAGGAAAGTTGATATTTGACGTGTTGCCAAGATTATAATAAGAAACACTGACTTCTTGTGTTGTATTGGTAGCAAAGCACAAAAAAAACTGTTTTAGTATTTAGAGTTTGCAACAGTACCCCGCTGCAAAAAAGCAGAAGGATGTAGCCTAACCAGACTGCATTTCCTATGCTACTTCAAAGTTAATGTTAACTGAAATGTCACTGGGTGGCAAGAAGTGGCAAGCGTTTTCTTCCTGCTCCCGTAAAACTTGGAATTGAAACCTGTATGGTGAATCTGGCAGCATTTGGAGAAGGAGAATAATTACTCAGCTATAATGTGGCTTCCTCTGTGGATTTGGCATGCTTGTTTTGCCAACAGGTGCATGCACTTCTGCAGACAGCAAGTGAAAGGGTTTGCTTACAGACGCTGGTTGAGCAACCCACACAAAATCAGTGTTTGTATGGGCAAGGTCAACACTAGTGTTGGGAAGTGTTTTGTATTTAGGTAACATTTTTCCTTTGACATTCAATGTATTCTAATATAAAATCAGCATCATAATGTCATGGGCATGCTCTGGGCTTGGTAGTCAATTTTATTTATAGAGTCATGTTATATTTTTGTCCAGGTATATGCTTCAAAATAGGATCAAATGTTCCACAAGTATTGCAGATTTAATCAACTTAACCCAGAACTGAACTGTGAAGTGAAGACACTGCTCAGTGGCATTCTTCGTTTTTCTATGGACTTTACACTTTTTGAAGAGATGGGTTGTTACCTAGAAGCTCTACCACTTTGCATGTGTAAGGAAATATGCTTTGACCATTTAATTTTCTTTTTTCATGTAGAGTGCAGTTGTAGTATTTGGTCGAGATTTTTTTTGGCTGTGCATGCCGGCATATTAAATATTAAATAGAACAATAACTGAGGTTAAGGTGCTGACCTTTTAGGTTTAATTTAAGGATATTCACATCTACATCTGTTGACCGTGTTGAAGCTGTATTCCCTCTTATACATAATCCTAAGTGTAAAAAAATTAATTCCTACAGTCCCACCCTTCACACTCTTAAACCTGAAATTCATCACTTTTTTTAGTCATTCATTCACTTGCAATCAGTGTGCTGTAGTGCAGCTAACAATGAACAACACATGACTGCCCAAATACTTATGTAATGTCACTGTATATGTAAGTGTGTGAGCAGTATTAATGGATGCTATATTAAAAGCATTTGTTGACTGCAGTGTATCTTTGGATCCTTCCAGTATTGTAAACAGAGCCTGCAGCAGGCTTATCGTCACTGATTGCAGTAACTGTTTATGCAACATGAATTCACCAAAAGAAATCATGACAGTTTCAAAATGGTTTTATGACAGCCACAGCTGAATCTTAGGTGTGTTGGGAATTTGCAAGCCTTATTAAAAGACTTCCCTTATTTAATCAGTTTTACACCTAGAAGCAATTAATATTTCATGCTTTTTCCAGCCTCTCCACCTTGTTATGACACCTTATTTCCATAATTCATTAACCATCTGTTGAGTTGGTGTTTAATTAAATCTGATGTGGCTTATTCTTTTTCTGCAGACTAATGTGAAGGAAACTATTGAACCGCCTATCAAAAAGTTGGAGCCTAAGTTACTTCCAGGTAAGTTTATTTTGTGCATTATCCTAAGAATAGTTAGCACCAAAAAAAGTTTGAGGTGTTTGATCAAAAAGCAGATGAGTCAGTTTTGCATTGCCTTACACTGCTAGGGCTTAAAGACTAGATCTGATTGTGAATGATTGGCTGAAGCTCATTATTTGGACTTGGATAATAAGTCATCTTATTTATGTTTCACATGGCTGGTAGTGTTTAATTAGACTGGTCTAACAAGCCTTTCAGCTCATGCAAACATGGCAATCAGTCTCAACCTAAGTAAATTCAATTAGGTAATGTAATAGATGAAAATTGTAATGCTCTGGAAAGTCAACTGAAATTAGCATTTGTTGCAGCTTGAAAAATTATTACCCACTGCAGAAAAAGGAGACATGAGAGGAGGCTCCACAATGCTGTGTAAATTTATGAGAAACCTCCAGTTTTTATAGAAATTTTCTCCATCTTGAGTGGGTTTGTGCCCTCTTTACTCTCTATCTGTCTCTGCCTCCACTTGTACTGCTTTGAATATACCCGTTTCCCTCCCAGAGTTTCTGTAGCAACTGTAGTCCTTGTACTACTGGTTTCCAGTCTCTCTTTTTGAACTGTTGAATTATCAACTCAAAGTTCCAAAAATGACATTGGTGGGAGCAGATTGTATTTTCTATCTATATTTGACTTTAACAATTCAAAAAGTTAAACAGGAACAAGGGAATTAATTTGTGGACATTACTACTGGATACAAATTTTAAAATGATTCATTAAAAGGGCCATTTCCTTTTTAAATTATCAGGAGCATTGGCAGTTGGTAATTGTGAACCATCAATCGTCAATATATTTGTCAGTCAGCAGAACTTTGCCTGCTGTTTACAGTTACAGAATGCTGCTCGGTTGTTTTCTTAGCTGTTTTCTCACATTGCAAGTGCAACCTCTCATGAGGAATTAGAAACCGCACCCCTGCCAGTGATATTTGCATAAGCAGCAGATTGGTGTAAAGTGGTCTTTGCAGCCCAGTTCCTCTTCTCCATGAAGTAGCCACTTCTTCCAGTCATGGGAACTACCTTTTTTACAGGAAACAACTGCTTGAAAGGGTTATGATAAAAGTTGATTTAAGACATGAAATTGTTAATTCCTTTAAGCTGTGCCAAGTAATGCATATTTTAGCATTATCATGCCAGAGTCTTACAGTAAGCACAGCTAGTTAAATGACTGGAGCAGCAGGAAAGTCTTCATGTAAATTATTTATTTTGGTTTAAGTCTGAGACATTGACTTGGAAACCTCATGGGAGTGGCTTGACACGCCCTTTGCATAGTGTCTTGTTGTGTGTTATTTTAAGTAACTATGCAGAAATGTCTTTTGAAAGTAGAAACTCTTGAACCATACCTTAATTTTAGTTTCCAGACACTTTTTAAAGTTTTTTCTATTTTCAAACCTGCTTCACTTAAGTGAAGTGTATCAAGGCCACAGTCAACATGAAAATTGGAATTGACTACCTGTGTAGTCGCTGGTAAAACAAACTTTCCATCCACTCCCAAGCAGCATTTACTGTTAGGGGTTAAGGGTTGTTGCTCCCTCACCATCCTGCTTTTGGAGCTGGATTGACAAACAGGTTCCACTTCCACGAATCCATGATCAGCTTCCTTGTTGTTAAAATACTGCACATTTGCTGAATGCTGCTCAGAGGCAGAGCTTTGAAGTGACTGTCTGTAGGACACCACCCTGCTGCCCCAGTTCTCATCTTTTTAAAAAATGCCTGGGGCACCTTTTTATAGCTACATTTTGCCTATGCATAAATTGTGTTGTCATCGTGTTAAGAGACAAGGGTCATGTTACTCATAAAAGATGGTATATGAGAAACTGCTCTTTAGACTAAAGCTGAGACAATATCTATAATGTGACTTACTTGTGGCACTGAAGGGAGTGACTGTCCCATTTATCATCAAAGAAACTATGGGTGTGTGGAACCACTTGGCTTTTTTCTGCCCAACAGGCACCTTCAGTAATGTAGCTTCACCTTTTTAAACCATTTGACTTTTGGTATTGCAACATAGCCTTTCACAAACATGCTACACAAAGATTACAAGATGTGATATGTGTAAACGACCTCAGCTTCCTGCTAGCTTTCATATCTATTGATATACAAAGATTTTATATATTTTCTGCTATGCTTTTGAAGAATCACAAAGTTAATCACTGCCATGTTGTTTTTGAGAGGGCAGCTAGGTTCAAAAGCCATGCATTTGCATTGTGCATTTTTGTGTTAGCCTTAAGCATATTAAGCTTAACCAACATTATTTAGGAAGCTTATGAAATGTTGCTGTCATTTCTCTTCCTGCCCACTAAAACAAAAGGGAAATGTTAATAAAACAAACAGCACATTGGTTTATGCTCAAGAGATCATATCTGTTAGACTAGTTGAACTTGTTTTTTTCCTATAACAGGTTTTGATGTCAATTTAAAGCATTTGACGACTTGATTAAGTTTCATCCTTTGCAGTCTTTGTTCTAATAAAAGGCAATAATAAAAAGCAATTATCTTTGATAGGTTTTATTGCAAAGCAGTGTGTTTCTAAACCAGACATATATAAATAGTAATTATACATCAGAATTCAAATAACAAGCTTGAAAATAAATTGTGTAAATGATAATAAAACACATAATACATTTTGGCTTGGCTATTTAACAAATCTTGAGGAATAGGAAAAAGGACAGCAAATACCACTTTTCATCATGGTAACAGGATTCTTCTAAATTCATTGCAGAACAGTGCAAGTACTGAATCTGTTTTCTTTACTTTTTCTTTCTAATTTTCAGTTTCTATGTGCTTCATTGAGCTGTAGTAGTTGACTGTAGACTTTACACACACTTCATTCTCACAAAACATCTTTTTTCTGTTTTGTTTGTCACCAGGGGAGATAGTAGTTAATGAGGTAAACTTTGTGAGGAAATGCATCAGCACTGAAAGCAGCCAGGATGATCTTTGGGGGAAGTTGATATGCACCAACTTTAAGGTCTCCTTCATCCCTCAGGATGCCCCACCTAAACAGGTATGTGTGTGGACTGTGGTTTTTAAAGCAGTTAAACTGTGCTATTGTGAATGTTTAGCCATTCTTGGGAGTAATTCAAATCCATAGTGCTGTTTTAATGCAGTTGGTTAGAGGTCTTGTCATTTTGGTACCATAAGTGTGAAAACAAAATGTTTTAACTTCCTCTTACAGCTCTTAACAGTGTTAAAGTTTTAGCAGGCTTGAAAAGGAGAAGGTATAATTTTTGCTTTACGTTTGCACCCACTGGTGCTACCAGCACACTGCTGAATAGCTTTAATGCTTGTATTTCCACAGCATGGTTGTATGTGCAGTGCATCTGGCAAGGAAGAAGGAAAACTTGTGTGCTTTCCTGCACTACATTGTCAATGATATCGCACAAGAAGTGAGAGAACAGACGTCATTTCCAGCTATGCTGCAGATTGTTGCTGTGATAAGAAAATGGAACCTGATCATTGCTTGGCCTGAGGAAATTAACTCAATCTGCCAACCAGTATTTCAGACGATATTTTAGTGAGTTATGGGTGTAATAGAACTGCATACAGAATGTCACATGTACATTTTTATTGTTTGCTTTTACCACAGAAGTCCCAGTTGTCCCACCTGCTGCTCGGAGAGCACGACATCCCCCTGACCTGTCTGGAACAAGTAGTTACAGGTACATCTGGTGCCAATGTTTGTAGTGGCATTTTTTTGTGAAGAAGTATTTCACAGGTTGCTTCTGCCATCACAGAGATATGTTCACTGACTTTCACATATATAAATCTCGTAATCAGAGCCCAAATGTTTTATCTGTCTGATCAGTAACCAGGATACTGCAAACTATTCATTTCCTAATGATATTGAATAAATAAAAAAGCAAGCTAATATTACCATTTTTGAAAGTGTATTTATCAGATGTTTAATATTACACAGTCAAATATCTGTTGATAAAATCAAGCAGCTCTTAAAGCGCTAACATCCAGCATCCTAACCCAGTCATTTTATAAGAGTGCTCTGCACTCAGAATTAAAGTTAGATGGGCCCAGTCCTCTCTTCATTAATCTTTGACAGCTTGGGTGACTGGTCTCGTTTGTTGTTCATTCCTGGTCAGCAATCTGATAACAAGTGATGTCACAGCTAAGGCAGTGTTTAGTGGCAGTGCAGTCTGGCTAGGATTAGCCTTGTTTAAATATCTCATAGCTGTCGATTGCTGACAGTGCAAGGGCAACTGCCCACAGCAAGAGTTGTTGTGTTACAGTGATGAAGCATGAGGCTTTGTTTTACTCAGCTTGTTTTATAACCTGTTAGAACTGGGCTACTAAAGACAACATTACAATTATCGGATTTGCACAAATATAGGAGCATCAAGAAATAAAATGAATTTGACTCTGCTGATAAGTGATATTTTGGCGTTATTGCTTGTTTCTTCATACAATATGTAATCTGTGCCATAGTTTACACCTTGAATTTACACCTGGAATTAAAATCTATTAAAAGATCTATTTTGGTATATGTTTAGGTAAAGGTCATGGATTACTGTTTTGTATAAATGCAGTACATAAAAAAGATTGAGCGGAGATACATGTTGAGTGTTTTGTATGTGACCTTAATACCTGTTGTCCAAAAGGGAAGCTTTAAAATTCAATATTGCATACCTAAGTTTTGACATGTGCATAAGTTTTCTATTAGTATTTTGTTTGTTCCTCACAGTGAATGATACAAAGGGGAAAAAGAAAGTGTTGGGGTCAAATCAGAAGCTGAAGTTTAACCCCACTGAGCTCATCCTGTACTGCAAAGACTTGCGCATCATAAGGTTCTGCTTTGATGAGGCTGGGCCTGAGAGTGCCAAAAAGGTGAGTGATGCCTAAACCTTTTCCAGTTTATTTGAGATCAGTAAGATCTTGAGTTTCAGTAACTGGATGGCTATTTCAAAGCTTTTAAAGTATCCGCTTACTGTGGATATGGAGCTTAAGTCTACCACTAACTTTGGAAAAAAAAAAAAGAAGGAATTTGTGAATGAATGGATGAAAGAGTTAATAAATAAAATAACAAAAATAACCTAACTTAAATTTAAGGGTATTAAAGCCACTATGTGAAATTTCTGATCACTGACTTTGGCACCCCCTGTGGTAGCATCAAACACTAAATGCTGCTACCTCACTTCCCCTCTGATCCCCTGATAACTACTGTGCAAACTCTGGCTCCAAGTGACATCAGCAGTTCAATATTGCAGCATCGGTGTCTGAGATTGTTCTGGTTAATTTTTTTTACAGTGGGAGGAAGTGGAGATGCATCTTCATATACCTCATTGGTTTTCACCACAATTAGTTTGTGCCGTCACAATAATTTGTAAGATGCTTTAATCATATGAAATTCTACACACAGTGACTTCAGCATATAAGTAATAACTTTGAGTCAATACCTCTTGCTCAGAATTAACCATTCCCTTTTCTCAGCTTCCTCTGCCCATTTCACTGTTGGTTGTTGCTGACCAAACCTTTCCTTTCCTGGCTACGTGAGCTCACTACATACACATGCTACACGCAGTGCTGTGACCACTTCCTCAGTAACAAGGATATTTATATCAAACAAACTTTTATGTGCTACTCATTCACCCTCCACCTAAGAGCATTTCAGTGTGGCCATTAGCCAAACAATGAATAAGAGACATTGCAAACAATGCCATTCAAGGCAAAGGAAACTGAGAATGATCTAGACTGTAGACACAACTGGCAGCAAGACTCTGACTCATCTCCTGCTCAGAGAGATTGGAGGGACAGATGTTTCATTCTTCAAATTGTAGCTCAGTTCAGTAGGGTCCAAGAAGGTCAATGTGATGAGATTGATTTTATGGTTGGCATACACTAAAATGTTGCATTTTTAAGTAAGGCTGGAGGATGGTATTAAATATCATTAATGTTTTAGACCAAATACCTCAATACCATTATATATCAATATAATGTTTTGTGTGAGGATATCTTAAGAGGACTGGTGATACTTTCAGAAGACAGCTACCCACAAGGGAAATTAAAAGAAATTATCAGTAAAGTAGACTCAACCATATAGAGGCATTCACTTTAAAATCAGGTAAAAGCATCTCGCATGCATAGAAATTGGAGCTGCCCACCTTTTAATGTAGCCAGGAAAACACACATTTCCTCGTTTAAAATAGTCATTTGTGTAGTGGGTTGAATTATTGTGATAACTAACAGTAGGTTTGGACTGAATGAACCTAGACCTTTGAGGTCTTTTGGGTAATTTTGGAAAATGTTAATAGAAAGACAAAAAACAAACCAGGAAGTTGTCACCTTGAACACAGCCTGCATGTGAACATGTGACTATTTGATAGGTTTACTTATTCACCTCTAAACACAGCCGACAGTAACAAAATTAACACACAGACTTTTCATACTCTGTAAGCATTGATGCAGTGTTAGGGAAACGGTGGAAGTAAATTTGTATTTGTGACTTGAGACATGAGTGCAAAGTTCTTGGCTTTCTGTTGTTTTACTACAGTCAGGGAGCTGTATATCTCTTTATAGTATGCCAGTGAAAAGCACATGAATGTGAATGCACACAGTTGCAGTTCTGATCTCCTCTCATGTCATCTGGGAGCAATTTTTGTGTAGGTTTTAGAGGACTAGGAGTTCCACAGCACATACCTACAGCAACATTACAGGCTGGTACTGCATTGAGTAGGTTCTCTTTACTTTGAGTCTTACAAGTCTCTATTCACAGATTAATTTATTTTGAATCAAAAGTGCAAAAATATTATTTTGTGTATCCTACTGCATTCAAAAGAATATAGAACACTAAATAGAAATGGGTCTATCCTCCCTCACTCCTTGTGAGTCTATTTATGAACACCATGTATGTAATTACAGTGTGAACCTAAAATGGGGCTCAGGTCTTTTTTTTTTCTTTGTGACATATGGAATTAAGCCAGTCTATAATAGCCTAGTTTGCCATTGGAAATTACAGAGTTGGGAGCAGCCTTGACCACACACACACACACACACGCACACACACACACACACACACACACACACACACACACACACACACACACACTTTTCCTGTGTCCTCTTGTGTTATTCACAGCTTTACAACTGAATGGACTGCTTTGTGTGACTCTAGAGGGGCCACAGAGAGATTCAGTCCTGTAAACCCAGAGCAGCAGCCTGTCAAACATTTACTTTCCCGGGTTTCACTTGTTCTTGTGTCTGCATGGTTAAAGAACATGCCTCAGAATTCATTTAGCACTCTGAGTGAACCCGAGTTGGGGAACCGATTGGTTGTGATGAAACCTGATCTGCCTTGATAATGTTTGACTCCACCATTCAAATGTACTTTTATTTTATTATACTGTATATCCCATAAAAGTGCCTTCTTTTTATTCTAGGTTTGCCTTGCTATCGCCCACTATTCCCATCCAGCTGATCTTCATTTGTTGTTTGGCTTTGAGTATCAAGGACGGCGATACCATGAATCTAAAGGTGCCATATTTCTTTCACTGTCTTTCTCTGTAACCGTTAATCAACTATGATTCGCAAATTTAACTGTCCACATTTAATATATCTACATTACACAAGAAATAATCTCAAAGTGTATTTATGTTTCCAGAGGAGCGAGTCAATGGCTCCACCCCTCGAGGAGGATTACAGACCCCTATTTTTGACCGTCCATCTGACTGGGATCGGGAGATCAAAAGAACGGGTGCTTCAGAGTGGAGGGTGTGCTCCATCAATGAGAATTATGCCATCTCACCAAGGTTTTCAGCTCACTTTCTTTCTTCTTTTTTTTGTAGGCAATTTATGATGGGCGTTGTAGGCAAAGCAAGTCCGCAACTCCTTCAGTTGGCCTTAGTTGTTACGGACACTCTAAATTTCACTCGTTATTCATACTTGGTATTTTTTGGCAAGACACTATATTTACACTGTGCGCCTTTTTGCTTATTTCATGAGTGACTTGTCTAGAAAAAATGTTATGAATGTCTCAGTGTAGCCTGCAAGTTTATTTTAGACAATACATGCTATTCATCTGAGTTCAGTGGTGACATCATAGTGGGTTTCACAGTAAGGATTGAACAGTGTTTTATGTGGAATCGGAGAAAAGACTTGCATAATAGTAGCTTGCACCAAACTGTGCAAATCACGTGGGGCTGAAACAGTACTTCCGTTACATTTTCTACGTTAAGATGTCACTTTCTAACTGTAAAGTTGAAAGTTGTGGGAAACATGAAAATACATTTTGTTAGATGTGTTTTCCTCAGTTTATTTGATAATAATTTTATAATCTTGTTTGATTTCTGTGTAACACCAGTCTCTCTTTAAACTCCTCTTCAGTCTTCCAGAGTATACTGTGGTCCCAGTTTCTCTGGCAGATCAAGATCTAAAGCGGCACTCACTATTCTTCACTGATAATCGCATCCCTGTGAGTATCTAGGCTCTCATATCTCCATTAAATGTGTGCCCTTTGTCAAACTCTGCTTAGGACCACCTTTCATTTTTCCCTTTCAGTTATTTGTTATAACTATACTCCATATACTATATACAATTATGTTATTTTGTTAATAAATTTAAGGGCCACCAGTGTAGTCATCTGTAATCCCTATCTGCCAAGTCCAAGTAGCATCCAATTCAGTTGATCAGAGCATCTCTTTTACTTTATAACTCATCGATGTCTGATTTATTTGCCTTCTTTTTCACAGCTCTGGTGCTGGAATCACCCCAATGGGAGCGCTCTTGTCCGCATGGCCAGCATATGTGATCCAGCACAGCAGAAGAAGATTGAGCAGAAGTAATGCTTCTTTGCTTCATTCAGATTTAGAACATGAATTAGACATGATGTTTTTACTCTCTCTTACTTACTCTCACACTGGAATTCAGTATCTGCCAGCAGATGGTTAGCTGCAGCAGTGGGATATAAAAGTGATGAGATTTGTCACTATTTGTTTTAAATTTTGTCATATATTTTTAGTTTATGAGACAAGACATCTCTAATCCAGTCATCAACATCTTCCTTGTGTTGTGGTAGGGTCTTTAATGCCATCACAAAAAGCCACCCACAGCGAAGTGATGTCTTCAGGTATGATCTGGACAAGTGCCTACCTAACATCCAAGACATCCAGAGTGCCTTTGTCAAAGCGAGGCAGATCTGTGTTATAGGTGAGCCCCCTTGCAAAAGTAATATTCAGCTTCTGTGTACAGTCAAATCAATGCACATTTCTTTGATGTGGAAATAAAATGAGTTTCTTGAAATGATTTGACTGTTTTCATTATGTGCAGATCCTTTTGAGGAGTCTGAGGAGAGGTGGCTTTCCTCCATTGAAAACTCACGATGGCTGGAGCACGTAAGGTGTGTAAACAACCTGACACTGTATGATAGCTCTATAAAACTACCATTGTTGTAGTAGATTAAGATGATATTAAAATGTCATTTTATATTTGTTTGCGGACTACATTTATTCATGTTTCTATGAAACGTCATTGTATGTATCTTTAATATTTCTGTCTTTTTAGTGCAACTATACACTCATGAGATGAGTTACTTGTTTGGTCAGCAGGATTATTCAGCCTTGAAATCTTTGCCCTGGTACCCATCTGGCATTTTGAGCTGAGTAGCACCTGGCTACTGTCATCTGCCTGGCTAGCCTGTAATTAGTTAGTTTATTTCAGTGTAAAGGTACGGAGGCTAAGCTGGGTACTAAGAAAATAACACATGTTTTTCAAAGTCAGTTAACATGTATGTTTGTACTTGTGACCTAAGGGCTGTTTTGAAACAATCAGCTGAGATAGTCTACTGCCTGGATGGAAAGAATGCATCAGTCATTCTCCAAGGTAAAACATTCTCTTTTTGAGTTATTTTCACCAGTCATTTGTTCCCATTGTGTTTAAAGCCAGGCAGTCATAAAGCAACACCTTTCTGTACTCTTCACTCTTGCATGGTGCATGAACGAGTGTTCTTGGTTCATTATTTATGATATTCTATGTTTGGTTTTAAATAGATTATGCATACCAGCCAAAATACATCTAAAAAAATACTGTGGTCAAATTAGAATAATTTAACTTTTTTTTATTTCAATCTCATCAACCTTGAAAATACTTTCCTTGCAAAAAGCCTGTTTTAAGATTTTGGTTTCTCTGATTCTACACTTGTACAGAGGAAGAAGACAGAGACTTGAGCTGTGTAGTGTCCTCATTGGTGCAGCTCATGTTGGACGCTCACTATCGCAGCCTCATTGGCTTTCAGAGTTTGGTGCAGAAGGAGTGGGTGATGGCTGGCCATCGCTTCTTGGACAGATGCAACCACTTAAAAAGGAATGACAAAGAGGAGGTATCTGGCAAATTGAAATGAATCCAGTCATAGGAGAGCTGACCTAATGATTTCCTGAGATACTCATGATTCTTGGTGTTTGTTTCTGTTCTCTCGATCTAGTCCCCACTGTTCATGCTGTTCCTGGACTGCGTGTGGCAGATAATTAACCAATACCCAGCAGCATTTGAGTTCACAGAGGTCTATCTGACAGTACTGAGTGACAGCATGTGGATCCCCCTCTTCAGTACTTTCCTCTTCAACTCTCCCAAACAGCGTGCACAGCACTTAATGGTGAGGGATACATGCATATGATTGCATTCTTATTTATTTAGTTTAATTTAATACATATATTTATATGTGAAAATGCCACAGTAAATCAGTGCTGTTTTTTTTTTTTTTTTTTTTTTTTTTTTTTTTTTTTTTTTTTTTTTTTTTGTTACTGTACACCAAATGCAACAGATTCAACTATAATCTTGAATATGTTAATTCACATTTTTGAATATGTTTAATTCAATTAAATGAGAGTAAAACTTTGGAAAGATGGTAGTTGATGAAATGAAAGCAAACAAAGATTTGTACACAACAAAAACAATATCTGATTTGTGTTTGTTTAAAAGTTTAACTTGTAATAGACATATCAGAATGTTAAAAAAAAATCTGTGTCTGTGTGAGGAAAGAGTAAGAGTTAAAAAACATGTTATAATTCCAGGTGATGGGGTGTAACAAAGCAACATGTTTTTGTGGCATCACTTCATGTTGGAGACTATAACATTCTGCTTGCGGTTAGGAAAGTAACCAATAAATCTGACAAAAGCAAATTATGTTTTCTTGTTTACCTTTATGGATTGTCATCTCAAGTCTGGAAGTTTTTACATGGTGTACAGAAATGGTTTTTGTCTAATACTATGTACAGAGAAGGAATGATGTTGTCTTTACTCTGCAGGACTTTGCCAAGAATAAAGCCATCCCTCAAGGAGAAGACCAGGTTTTGTATTTCCCTCCTGTTTGGGACTGGTCACAGCAGTTCTCCACCAAAAACCAAACCCTCTTTAACAACCCCATGTACATAGGCAAAGGAGCTGCCTGTGTTCAGAATGGGGAAGTGAAAACCTTCAGACGCACAAAGGTATGTAACTCACTGAGCTTTACAAGTTTATAAGAGCAGTAACAGCAAGTACGTTATGAAATGTATATACCCTTTTGTGTTAGACTTAAATTTCAGTTTAGGCTTTCAGCCTGGGTTTTATGGTTTTTCAGCCATGTTAAATGAAAAGCGAAAGGTCTTTACTTGTCATTCCTCTTTATGGTCACCCATCTTTTTGGTTTGTTGAACTAATAGTATTCGCTGCTCCATAGAATTCTAATTTTCAAGGTCAGAATAGGATCAATAATGATGTGTAGATATTTTTGATAAAGGTCAGCTCAATCTTCTGCCCTCTTACAATTCAGGCTGGTCGGTATTACTGTTTTTTGCTTGCATTCTGCTGAAATACATAGAATTTCTGATGGAGTAAATGTTTAACATCGGCAGTCCATCCAGTCAGCAGTTTTTGTTTATTGCTGCTGAGATTTTATGGGCAGCCTGTTGTGGTTTCATCAGCAGTTTTAGAAAACACACACACAGAAGAGGAACTATCATGCAGAAAATAAATTGTTCTTTTTGCTATAGTCGACGTTTCTAGGCCATAAGGATTTGATAATGCAGGTGGAAAGGGGAGAACTTGGATTGAGTGATCCTTGGCTGTTAAGTCTGCTACTGCAGTCTGTCACAGAGATACTTAGTGAAAATAATCCAACGCTGTGTCCTTCTTCCAGCAAAAAACCTACAGTTCCACATTGCGAGGAACACCAGCCTCTTTGCGTAATGGACTGAAAGGTGGAGAGGATGCACTGCCACGACGGGGCTCTCTAGTGTCGGAGCTGAAGCCTGATTTCTCACCAGTGAAAGATGAAAGCCCATCAGAGCGCTTTTTCAGGGACTGGTTCTCTCAACCTGCTGACCAGCAGGGCCTCCTGATTCCCTTGCTCATGCCCTCACATGTGGCTCTTTGGAAGCTCTTCTTTCTTCGCTGGGTTCCTGAAGCCTGCATTCCCAAAGGAGGCCCCATCACCGCCTACCACAAGCTCTCCCAACTGGTCGATGAAATTGAGATACTGCAGAGCCAGCTCAGGCAGTATAAGGGACCCAGTCCGGGCACCACGCCACTCCCTAGCCCAAGTGGCCCCCCTTTAGACCAAAGGAGAATGTATTTTAAGGCCTCTTCTCCGAATGACTCCCCTACACCTCCAGACTTCCTTACCTCCTCCTTTCCTTTCACCCCAATGGGAAATCTGTGCCGCCGCACTGTCCATGGGACGCCCATTAGCAAATTTCTGAATGGGGCAAGGATCTGGCTCTCAACAGAGACTCTTGCTAATGACACTGTCTGAGGATGTGGGGCTTTCAGGCTCACTTTTCTGAGCCCAATACAGGTCTGCTTAACAACTAATCATCTTATTTTCTATTGCGTCTTTCTTAAATACCAAGAAGGAAAATGAGAAATAGAAAAATGTTACTTTGGACTTCTGATTTTTAATTATTTATAAGCTATAATTTGCACCATTGATGCTGCATCAAAATCTGAGGTAATTTCTAAACTAAAGTGTTGTCTATCGTCCATTACAGCTGAGGAATTCAGATTCACTGAAGTGCATCCTCCTTATTGGCAAGTGAGTTGTTACTGTGAGCTTTCCTCTGACTGTGAAAGATCATCATCTTTATTATAGATGCATTTTCTTGTCTACTCTTGTCAACTGCTTTTTTTTTTTTTGCTAAGCTTACTTTATGACCCACACAAGGATTGCTTTTCAAGATTTTAATATTGAGTTGAGATAAGGTTGAGAACTCCCTTTCTAAGACTTACCTGTGATTTACTGCACATTTTAAATAATAATTGAAATTCAACTATTTAAGTATGTGTATAACAGCAATGCTATCAGTTGTTCTTGCTTTGAATTCTCATTGGACAGTAGGACTTCTTCACTGTAATGGAATACTGATACTTGAAATTAGAAAATGCTCCTTTTTATTGCAGCAGCAATGATGCAATTCACTGAACACTGATTTCCCAATACTCCATTAATTTGTGCCTTCCAGGAAATTTAATTGAAGATGTAATGTTTACCTGGTCTTTTTTTCAGAAAGAGGGACAGAAAAATAACACTGCTAACAAGTATTTACTTTGTGGTAAAAAACAAAAAGGATCTGGCCTGGTTGAATGTAACAGGGCGTTTTTTTTTTTTTTTGGGGGGGGGGGGGGGTTCGCACAAACTTAATGCTATTTGCTCCAGTTGCCCATATTTTAATGGTTGTGTTGGGGTTTCGCTGTAAGTAGCAAATAGTGTGATTTCAGGGTCTTGCTTTGTAGATATACTCTATTTTTCATGCAGAGATAAGGGCCTATATTTTTAGTATCATAATGTAGGTGATACTTAGAGGAAAGTGGAGCTGTGAGGACTTCAATCTGTGGTAGATATTTCCTTTTCTCTTTTGAAGGGGTTTTTATTAAACTTTACTAGAGGCCTTCTGGTAAGGCTCTGATGAGAAACTATTCAGATTATCAGTACCTGAATGGGTAAATATTTGAAAGCAAAGGGACAGACGAGGGCTGTGACTTAAACCGGTCCCTAGTTAAGTACGTAGTGAATATTTTCAAGGCTGCACATGAAAAAACTTCTGCATAAAATCACCTGGATAGCAAGTATCATAACTACACCCTGTGTATAATTTTGACATTTCCAAATGAAATGACAGTAAGGGTCATTTGTCTACTCACTTCAATATGCAATGTGACTAGAGAGTGAAAAGCCTTAAAAAGAACGGTAGCATTAACTGTACACACTATTCAACATACTGTATGTGGCTATAGCAATACTTTTGTAATATTCCTTGTGTTTTCTTCATTTTCCATGTTGCTCTGCATAGAGGAGTGATATAATAGAAAACAAGCAGTGAAGTTACTGTACTTCCAGTCAAGATAGTTATAGTGAGCTTAGTCTGCAAACATGCTACACTTCCAGTACTCTGCAAATATGTTGGCATTTGGACCCCTTAAAAATGTCTCCCTAGGAAGTTCACTAGCAGCTGAACTAAGGACTGGTTTGAGACACATCTGGTGAAATGGATCAGTCATCCAGAGCCCCTTTTAAAACTGGTAAGAAACAAGCAGTGTGTAATACCTTAATGTCTTAAAATAACGACACAGCATTTATAATCCAAGCTCTGTGTAATTGTAGTATAACACCATTAGACAGACTCAATATCTGTCCTACAATTACACAGGGGTATTGATCCTTAGATGCTAGATTGACCAGTTTCCAGTGATAGTCAGATACACTCATGATTATTTGGCAATAACTAGTTCAGGTGTTTTTTTTAGTATAGATGTGTATAATGTGAGTGCAAACCTGTTCTCCTAAATGCTATTCATTGCACATTTAACTCAATATATAGGATAGTTTGTTTCAAGGTGGTTTTTGAATATAATTTTGGCAAATATTATAAATACTGTATATGCTTGAAATTTTCCAATTAATATTTTTGATTAATGGTACTAAATAACTTTTATCCTTAATTTAGTCTTTATATTTTATGGAGAGATATTTATATGCTGTTTTCCCACTAATTCACAATGTTGCACTCTGCTGTAATTGTATGATGACTGTGCTTCCACCATGGCACAGTTTGATATTGATCACCAGCAGATGTATTTATTCATTTATGCAAATGTTCTCTAAGAGGGATACAGTTGCTACTGTACATCCCCTGTGCCTTTTTGGGAAGATTGACCATTTTTTGTAACTATATTCTAAATCTGTTGACTTATTTCATTTTTCTAAAATTGCTGATTTTATCAATTCTGCAAATCTAGTTAAATTCAGAGGTACTGCACTGAAGCTGTTTTTCCTCACAGAAAATAAGGCTCAAATGTGTACCAGTAACCAATCATTACATTATTTTTCAAATGAAATTTTGTTCTGGCTTTTATTTCACTAGGATCAGTTTCATGGACATATTACATCATATAACAAGGGTTACGTTTTTTTCCTTCTGCTACAGACTGGATCATTCCCCCTGCCATATTTTACAAGGGACGTTATTATCTGCCAAAAAGGCTCTTGTGCACAATTTGTACAATGACAAGGGATGGGTAACAACAAAAAACACAGCTGTAGTAGTAGTCATATTCAAAACAATTAAAATGATTGTTTACATATACTACATCCTACAAGTCAAGCTTAGCAATATGATTCTTGGAATTTTTCAAGTATTTCCTCTTAAAGAAAAGATCAAATCTTTCTAAAATGCATGCATGGCTATATTAGCAATTAGGATACCTCCTGATGTAAACCGCAAACAAAAAATAGTGAGGGTTAAAAAAAATAAAAAACTGCCACAAGAAGTAAAGGAAGGAGAAATGATCTCCAAACACTGAATGGCATGGATCATGCACAGGTAGGTTTGGTTGATCTCAGTGGATGTACCACTCGAAGTACGGCTGATCAGAATGCACTTATTAGTATCTTAGCATCTTTCAAAACCTACAATTACAGTGTGTTCCTCTGTCATTAAAGCCAATGGAACAATGTAAAACAGCGCAACTGGAGTACAAAATGATAAGCAATATATAATAAAAAGAAGGGTTTGTCCAATTACTCTTCTAAGACTGAATGCTGAGACTTAACTTTGATACTGTTTAAAGATCGTCTGAAATTAGTGATCACAACAGGCAATAAGCAGTGATGATGTGTGTGTATATTGCAACTCTCACTCCACACAAGAGCCTCAGCCCTGCAAGCTCTTTTCAGACTCATGCGTAGACACATTTGAACTGAAAACCTTTAAGCCTGACTCAACAAGCCAATTTATACACTGTTGCTCTCTGAGTTTAAGTGAAATTAATGAGAATATTTGTACATCCAGGCAAGCAGGGTATATATCCATATCACAAAATTGAAAACGCCTCTACATTTAATATTTGTGTCAATTTTCTCTAATGTTGATGTTGATATTTAACATACACTAAATGAATCACATATGAACTCTCAATGTGTCTCAAGGTGATCCTAGGTGATCAGTTTTTGTAAGACACAGTTCAGTACATATAGAAGAAATCTGACTACATGGCAAAACGGGAGAAAAACAAAGAACGGTGTGTGAAATTTGTGCTGGTGCATACGTTGCTTTTTTTAAACTCTGTTAACAGAAGTTTTAAATATGGAAGATGCATAATTTGCTCACTTTAACGGCCATAATATTGCAACAGGTACATTGGTGCTGAGGGTAACTATAATAGTTCATAACTGGACTGATATGTGGACTGCAATGTCACCGAGAAGATAATGACCATCATATCCTCTGTTTGGATTTCACATCACTCAGTTGTAGTGTCCCATTAAGCCATGCACTATATCAGGGCTCTGGAACTATAACATGTAAATGGGATTGCTGCTATGAAATGTAAAAACAACTGCTCCTAAGGCTCCAGACCCTTAGGGCCTCTAGAAACCCCATGTTTACTGCTTGTGCACTGGTTTTGGGAATTTGATTATTTGCATCTTTGTTAATAATTAGTACCACCGGAGTACAGGCAAAGTTTTAAGACTTTATCATTTTAATTTATATTGTAGTCATGGTGCATACAGGTACAGTACTATAGTATGGTACCGAGTGTATTCAGCAATTAAACATCCCATTTACTGCACACTAAATTACTAAAAAATGTAGACTACATAAACGCGACATGCTGGGTTGCATCATGTATAAGTTTCTACAACTCCATCCACTTTCATTATACTTACTATAATACCTTAAAGTATTCAGAAATGGCCTATTTACGTAGAAGGCGTGGTGCAGCTACATGAAACTACTGTCGTGAAATCCTTTGATTGCACGTGGTTGCAGCGTCCCCTGCTGAACAACACGTCACATTGGTCCTAAAAGCATTGAAGCACGATTTTTCATTGACTGAGTTATTTTCATTATATTTATGCAATAAAAGCAAACAAGTAGTGAGTTTCTGTCAGGGGGCACACTGAGTGTTATATTAGCACTGTATTAAGATGTAGAAAGGACAAAACAATACTGCTTTACTGAAAGCTGACTGATCTCTCGTTGCGGACGTGTTGGGCTTTTGTGCATGAAAAAAAAACAGGAAATTGAATAAACCTGGTGACGTCATTGGTGAGCGCCTCTGCTGGCCTTCGAAATGGGCTCGACTGCTTAGCCTTGGTTTCTTCAATTGTCCCTCCGCATATCAACTTTTTACAAAGAAAAGCCTGTCCGCGATGACATTTGGAGGTACGTCTACACAACGAGACAAATCGGAGGCTTATGCAGCAGGCATCATGCGCAGTGCCATGTTAGCTATGTGCAGATGTGAGTCGAGTTCATGTAGCCAGGTGTAGCTGTGTTAGCCATGTAGCTAACCAGCCTGAACCTGCCCAGTGAGAAATAATGGTGATAACTAAATGGGCTCAGATTACAACAGCTATCATTTGAACTCATTGTCCTCATTTAGTGCTAGTGTACGAAGTGTCATGCTGTCACTTTTCTGTGTTCACGAGAAAATGATAACTCCAAGTAGCTAGCTAACTTTAGCCAAGTCAGCCACTAGCTAACGGTAAACAGTTACTCTGAAGTGAAGTGTGGCGGCAACTGGAAGAAAACTCTATTAAATCTGTAACTACATTTCTAAAGCAGGCGTTTCCTATCTAGTGCTTCTCATGGGTACGATTCAGGAAGCAAGTTTATTACTCGGCTCCGTGGACAACTGTGCTGAGTGAAACCAGGAACCCACTCGAGCCTGGTTCGTAGGCTGATATAAACGAAACGAAAGATCGCTTCAAAGTTATTTTCGTGATAAATGAGTAAATCCGAATACGTCCAATAACCTCACATGTTTCTGTTTACTTCTGCTGGTCCATCTTTACAGGACAGCCGTACACCTCTGCATTAAAAACCCAAGCCAACAGGATTGTAGTGGATCAGCTGTACTGGAACATGTCTCTCGTGTTAGAATAGAAATTATTTAATTACGGCAAAACCAGTAGGTAATTCTGAGAGTGTAAGCAGTCAGTAATAATTTTGTTTGCTCATGTTAAAGTGGCTTATTCGTGGATTTTTGTAAATGAATTGTTCACTGACAAACTCAACTTGTGAAGTCATGTAATATGTAAATTGGTACATTTAAACTTTATTTTACTAAAATTCTGTGATGCACAACTTGAAGAAGTTATAGTTTAGTTGTCCTTTACACTGCACATAGAAAAGGAGGGATGTAGTTCCAGTTATAGTGAATTTTCAAAATGTGCAGCTTTTTTTAAATGTGGAAATTTAAATTTCAGATTCAGTGGAGTTTCCAATGTTTTCAAAGATATACTAGGCTGAAAAGCTAGATGATTATGGCATCTTGTGAATTAAGAGTGGGAATCACAGGTCTGTCAGGCATATGGTATGATACTATACTAATATGTTGCCCTTGATTACAATGATATCACTGCACTAGAGCTGCAAAAAAAAAAATCAGCTACCATTTTGTCAATCAATTGACTGTTTCAGCCCCTATTCCAGCAAAAATGTCAAACATTTTCTGGTTTTAGCTTCTTAAATATGGCAAGTTACTGTTTAATTTTGTCATCTATGATAGTTTATGACATTTCTTTGAGTTTTGGACAGCTGAACAAAAAAAAGCAATTTTAAGGCATCACCTTGGGGTGGAGGAAGTTTGAAGGTGGCATTTTTCACTACTTGTTGATATTTCATGATCTAAATTAATTGAGTAAGACAGTTTATTGTCGAACAGGTGTAGTTTTTGGTAGGCCAGTCTAATGGTTTATATCTGCTGCTAAAGATGGTATGATTTTAGCCCTGGTGTGATGAGTCAGTATGCCCTTCTGATTTTTTGTTTTTTTTAGGTGAATTGGAAGACGAGGTCAGCCAGGTGATTTCAGAACTGGTTCCTGTGCAGGCTGACTGGCTTGCAAGTCTCAGTTCCTGTGCAGTGCAGTAAAGCTACTCGCTTGGTCAGAGGATTGCAATGAAACCAGCTCAAGAGCGCAACCAGGAGTGCCTGCCTCCTAAGAAGAGGGACCTCCCAATTAGTAACAGCGGAGGAGCTGGAGGGACTGGGGGGGGTGGGGCTGCAGGTGGGGGTGGTGGCAGTGGAGGTGGCAGTGTTGCTGGCGGTGGTATTGGAGAAGATGAAGTGGTTTCCATCCAGAACTCTGCAGCCAACAGTGACACTCAGGGAGGGACCCCATCCGGAGAGTGGCTGCGAGCTCAGCCAGGACTTCATTATGGAGTGGATAATTCTGATGGCATACCAGCAGTGCCCATTGACCAGTACAGTATGCTCTACAAAGTGGCTCTTCCATCTGTTACCTACTCACCTACCAGTCTTCACCCAGTGTTAAGCCACATCTCTCCAGCCTACACTGTTCATTCTCCTCTCCTGCAACATCCAGGCCTTCCCTATCCTCCTCTTGGTTATGCCCAGATCCCTCATTCCTCTCTACAGTTTGTTAGTTCACCTTATGCAGCGGTACCTTATGCTCTGACCCCTGGCTTTGTCCCAGGACCATTAATATCTCCTTCAGGCACCATCCCTCAGCCCCACTCTGTATCCCACCTTGTTCCCTATCCATCTGTCATCCAGGAAGGTGTTGTTTCCCCACCTCCCCAGGCCCAGGTAGCTTCTCATACCTTTGCCAAAGTTGCAGCATCTAGTGGTGTCCCACTGATGCTACCTTCAGAGCAAGCTGCCCAGCAGCACCTTGGTACTGTAGGAGTCCTGCCTGCAACAGAGGTCAGCTCTCGAGGGATGCCAGTCTACTACCACCCTCAGGGCGCCAGGGCTGCCACTGCCACCAGAGACCCCCACGGTGCCCAGCAGGAGAATGAACCAGAGATGAATGGAGGGGATAAAGAGCAGGGAGCCAGGGAGGTCGTACCAGACTCGATCTTCACTGCCAGAAATGCACGTCTGCCACTGATGGCACCCAACTCTGCAACACAGGATCACAGCCAAGACAGAGGCCTGCAGAACCGAAGACTGGAGGAGAGGAGCTCACCTGGTCAGCGCAGCACTCCAGACAGCGACCTGGAGGTAAGACACACTGATGACCTTCTAATGTGAACTATGTTTTCCTGTTATTCTGAGTATACCCAAGTTTTAGCAGTGGTGATATAAACATCCATTGTGATGCAAAATCGTTCTACATGATAAACATCAGGGGCTTCTCATCGTGGAATGTTTGATATTTTTACACAATGCAGATTATATTTTTATTAAAAATGTTATGTTGTAAGTGTACACTGAAGTGTTTGAAAATAACAATTAATGAATAACGAATGATATATCAGGTGGAGAATCCGGATTACATGTTCATTTATACCCATAGTTTACTTTTCTTTTTCAAGCGTCTACATACTGTGCGCCTGATAGGGTAAGAAGTTTCACACCAAGAAACACACAAGAAAATCACTCAATCACCCACTCAATCATTTAAATTAAAGGCAACAATTTTGGAAACAATGCTCATGTTGATCATGGAATAAAATATCCATATAACATTTATATAGACAGAAATTAAAGTAGTAAAAATATAACACTGAAAGTGTAGTGTGTTAGAATAATCCAACATATCTTGACCTGTGACCACTTAACTCTAATCAGTTCATCCTTGAGTCGAAGTGAATGTTTATGCCAAATTTGAAGAAATTCCCTCAAGGCATTACTGAAATATTGCATTCATGAGAATGGGACGGATGCATGTATGAACAGACAGACAGACGGATGGATGGAAAACGCAAAAGCATAATGTCTGAGGTGATGATGAAGTGATGACATTTTGTATCCAAATGGTCAAATGTCAACTTCACTGTGACATCAACAACGCTTCTAGCCATTATTCAAAGCTGTAACTCAGGAAGAGCTGATGTGACCATATTTCCTGCAACTTTGCTGGTTGGCGGAGGCATACAACTGCGAGGTGTTAATTCTAGTTTTAGACTCTATTTCCCTCCTGTATTTTGTGCGCTGGGTCTGTAGGTAATTGGTCAATCACTCATAACCAGAAAATTGCCACTTTATGCCAAAGCTATTCTATTTGTGGTTGCATGGAGATGCATAGTGAAGCTCTCAGTGCTTCCTTTATGATGGTGTGCAGGCTGGCTGACATCATTGGTAGGTAGCTAATCACCTCAATGAACCACAAATTACTAGCAATACTGATAGAGGTCATTGCAAGTAGACACAGACTATCTAATTATTTTAAGGAAATATTTTAAAATAAAGAAACTCAGAATGTGTTTTTACATTTTTTTTAACAACATGCTGTGAATGCCCTGTATATGGTTAACATTTGGCTGCCTGTCAAAAATAAAAAAAAAATCATGGCATTCTGTTAGAGTTCGTTAGATAAATTGACCACAGCTTTGTTTGGTAACCTCTCTGTGCAGCTGAAGTTTAAACTGGTACAACTGATGCAGACTGCATGGAAGATAATTGGGGTAAAACAGCATATGTCGCTGTAGTCTGCTTACAAACAGGCCACCCTAAGGCAAGACAATCAAACCACCTGAGTACCACCTACTGTCCTTTGTAGGAGGTTCAGATTCCCAGACTAAATAGATTTAGAAATTCATTTATCCTGGTGTCAATGAAACTTTTAAATAGTAGCAGATAAGGCCAATGTGGGCACTAGATGATTTTTTTATGTTTTTTTTTTTCTTTCTGGGTACTTTAAAACCTTGTTGTTTGTGTGTATGTATACATATGTGGGTATGTGTGTATGCATACAGTCATCGGTCGGAAGGATTGGTACCCCTGAATTTGAAATGAAGTGCGTAATTCAGAATACCTTCAGAAATAAAAGCAAATGAACCAATTTTGTAAAACCAGATTATTTTAATAAATTGTCCAATGATACTGAACAAAAGGAAAAGAAATAACCTTACATAATAATGAAATAGTACAAAACACAACATATACCCCAGACACCATTCTTGGCACCCTTCACTAATATATGTTTGGAGAACATCTGGCAGCAATGATAGTCTCTAAATGCTTTTTGTAACCAATTAGAAGTTTCTTACACTTGTCTGCTGGTAGTTTCTTCCTCTCTTTCATTGCTATAAATTCAAGCTCTTTTAAGTTTACAGGAGTCGTTTTTGCAATGGCAGATTTCAGCTTTCTCCAAAGGTTTTCAATGGGATTTGGGTCAGGACCTATTGCTGGACATTTTAAAACAGTACATCTTATCCTCTTCAACCATTCTTTTGTGCTGCTGGGTGTGTGCTTTAGGTCATTGTCCTGCTGAAACACCTAAGACCTTCGCCTAAGACCGTATTTTCTGACACTGGTTAACACATTTTGCTCTAAAAGGCCTTGGTAATCTGATTTCATCCTTCCTTTAATATATTCAGTGCCTTTTAGTAGTAGCAAAGCAGCCCTGCAGCATGATAGAACCTCCACCATGTTTTACTGTAAGTAGGGTGTTCTTTTCCTTATGGGCTTCATTTTGTCGCCTGTTTACAAACTGATGCACTGCATTCATAAAGAGCTCTTCTTTTCATCTGTTCATAGAACAATATGCCAGAGAGACTGTGGCTTATCGATTCAAAGTTTTTGCAAACATAAGTCTTGCCTTTTTGCACCTTTCTTTCGATAGTGGTGTCCTCCTTTGCCTTTGCCCATGGAGCCCTACTTGGTTTAGTGTGTGGCATATGGTACAGGCTGAAATCACCACTCCAGATTTCTCCAGGTCAGCCTGAAGCTCTTGGGATGTCTTGTGTGGTGTTTTTTCCACAACCCGCACCAACCTTCACAGACTTCTGTCATTGAGTTTCTTCCTTAGCACCATGTCCTGGAAACATCTTAACAGTTTTATGAATGTGAAACTTCTTGGAAACAATATGAACTTCTGAAATAAGGATTTCAAGATCTTTGGAGATTGTCGTGGAATTGTATGTTTTTTGATAAAAGCATTTCTGATGTTTCTGATGATCTTGTTTTTCCCATTGTGAAAAAAAGCTGGAAAAAATCAGCCCCCTTTTTATGCTGTAAAACCATCCTTCATAAGATAATTCAGGTCACGTGAACACTGAACATTAAGCACTTTGTTTCTGAAGATATCCTGAATTATTTAAATTCAGGGGTGCCAACCCTTTCAACCAAGACTATATATATATATATATACACACACACACACTAAAGAACCTTGTTTGCCGTTTGTTGTTTATGAACCTTTTTTGACCCTGTTTGATATTTATTAACACATCTGTGTATTTTTTGAAAGAAATTTTGTCTCACTTTTATGACTGCAAAGTGGGTGAAAAGCTCAAATCAAATTTCCCACTCTGTAGGACGTTTAAGTTAATCATGATCTTGATGAGAATAGCAAAGAGAGAAGTGAATAAATTGTGTGTTGGAGTGAGTTTGAGCTTGACCAAAGGATAGCTAACATACAGTAATCTACTGAACCACATGCACATTTCATACTTAAATGCTGTAATTCAGGCTTCTGTGGGAAAACACTTGGATGTCTTTTTGGAAATTGTGTGTTGTTCTGTGTGTTTTCAGAAGATTTACAAGTTGTCGGACTAACTCTTAATTCCTTTAATCAACTTCCAGGTGCAGCAGGTGGTTGGTCGTTTGGCTTCTTCCAGCCATGGAGTTAGTGGAGTGCGGAAAGAGGTTTCCTTTGCTCCCTTGAACCTCTCTCAGGGTGCCCAGAGAGCCAGAGATGTCCATGGAGAGAACACTGGTGTAATTTCCAGCCGGGCTGCGTACACGGTGCAACCTGCGACTTACAGTGACCCCAGAGTGACCGGTCTCCAGCAGCAAACAGGACAACCAGGCCATGCTGTTGTGCTTGCCAATGGACAACCAGTTCTTATTCCCTTGGAGTATCACCCGCAGCATCAGCCCCAGCCACCACAGCAACACTACCCAGGACAGGCTAATGATGTCTCAGCCAGCCATGCCTCTACCACCATGGCCTCCATTAACCCAAGCTTTAAAGCCTCTGATTCTTCAGCCAGAGTGTGCCTCCCTGAAAGAGTGGAGCCGACCACAGCTCAGCAGCAGCTTCTACAGCATCCTCCGATCCAGCCTACAGCAGATGTGACTCAGGCCTTAGCTTCAAGCCTCGCTCCCGCCCCGACTCCTTGCAATCCGTCACACTTCATGAAGGGGGCCATTATCCAGCTGGCTACTGGGGAACTGAAGCGTGTGGAGGACCTGCAGACTCAGGACTTTGTACGGAGCGCCGAAGTGAGTGGGGGGCTTAAGATCGACTCCAGCATGGTGGTGGACATCCGTGCCAGCCAGCAGAGACCAGGTCTCGTGTCGCTTCACTTTACTGTGGGCGAGCAGCAGAGCAAAGTGACCATTGATGTGCCCCCGGAGCACCCCTTTTTTGTGTTTGGACAGGGCTGGTCTTCCTGCAGCCCGGAGCGCACAGCCCAGCTCTATGGCTTGGCCTGCCATCACCTGCAAGTAGGAGATGTATGTGTGTCCATCACGCTGCAGCAGCAGCTTCAGCCACAACAGCAGAAACAACCACAACACCATCATTCACAGCAGCAGCAACAACAGCAACAACAACAACAACAACAACAGCAACAACAGAACCTGTCCAGGACTATGAGCAAAACCAAAGCTACATCAGGACCTGGTCACCAGCTCATGGGGCCTCCTGCCCCTCAGCAGTCACGGTCTCAGTCTCATTTCAGGATAGACCGCATCCACAGAGAAAGACAGCGGGATGGGGAGAAAGATGTGGTCGATAAGGAGGAAGCCACACATTTGGGGGTTGTTGGGCACACTGAGTCGCCCATCAGACCAAGTAGGACCTCAGCAGAGCATCCAAGGAGCCAGAGCAGTTACCACTTGCACACAGAGGGCTCTGCTTTTGCAGGGGCAGGGATGGGAGTGATGCATGCAGCGCTAGGTGCTTCTCAGAGGCGCTGGTCCTCACCTGGCCTCCAAAGATACAGTATGAAGGGAGACGAAGGGCCACGCCCTCAGATAAGCACCTCCAGCCACACAAGGCCCTCTTTCATCCCCCAGGAGGTCAAACTGTCCATTGAGGGGCGCTCTAATGCAGGGAAGTAGCATCACATTTGGTAGCAACTATAGAAGAGACTGCCATGAGTAAGAATGAGTCTGACAAGGAGAGAAAGAGGAAAAAAAAGAGTGCGAATGTAGCCTCAGAATGTTTGAGATTTTGCACACCTAAAATATACAGAAATACAAGATCTTTCTCTTTCTGGTGAGAAGTTCTGGTTTGGTTTGGTTGTCACTCAGCCAAAGGATTTGAGCCAGTGCTTCCCCAGCCAGCTGAGGTCTGACAGGGACATGAAAAGCTGAGTAGAAAGTATGTAGCTGATGAAATGCCTACCATAGTCCTTACACACTGCATTTCTCTTCCTCCCACCCTCCTTTGTTGCCACTTCCTCATACCCATGCTTGGAGGTTACCATCGCATTCAGAACACTCTTGCTTCCTTTTTGACCAAACTGTCTCTCTGGATGACCACGGACTACGAAGGATGTGTTTATAGCACAGTAAAGCTACCAACTCTGCAGGTTCTGATGTATTTGAAAGATCACAGCCAGTAATATTTTATCTCCTCCAATCCTAGGATCCTGTTTCCTTCAAAAGCATTTAACCCCCCCCCCCCCCCACAAAAAAAAACAAAACAAAAAAAACAGTGGAGTTGCTGACATCAGCTGCTCCTGCCATGATGTTGGCAATGTTGACGCTAACTGTCAGTGTATGTTACATTATGCTTCTCCGGCAGGAGTCTAAAACCTCTGCTGTCAGCAGAGATACTTTCTCCTCTCTTTCCTTTTCAGGAGGCCGGTCTGCAAGGAATGGCATTCTCTCAGGCAGAGTGCGGCATGTCCTGCTTGTCTTACAATCGAAATAGTGATAAATCAATCAATTTGTCTGTTCAGCAATCAGTTTCCACTCCAAAAAAGTTTTGCTTTCATTACACACCATCATGCCCACTAGTTTTGGCTGAGGGCCCTAATACTTATGTGTGTTTGCATAAATGCCACGGATTGGAATTTGTTCTTTGTGATAATTAGTAATATCTTGCATTCCAGTGTCATCAGTGAGAATATCCATGATTTAGTGTTTAACGGTTTCCTTTTTAGAGAATAATTTCCCATCTTGAGCGACTCCCTCCCTCCTCCTCACTATACCTCAAAGCTTTTCCCAACCAGACTGGTGACTTTTGATGCAATTTTCTACGGCGTAACTAACGGAGGAGGCACTGGCTGGTCATCACCAAAGCCACCTGTGGGAACGCACCAGAGAGACTTTACCCTATCACATCACTGGCTGCAGGCCACTTTAACCCCTTGGAAGAGTGGAAGGGCCTGGTAGTTTGCCTTGGAGAGAAACCCTGTGTGCAAGTGAGTCATTGACGAAGTCTTCTCTTTGTCCTCAACTTGAGTTACTCTTTGCTCAGTTACCAAATTGAAGCAATAGTTCTTTTTACAGCTCGCGGCTTTAATGCTCTCTAATCTCTAATCCTTCGCCGTGGGCTGTTTTTATATCTCTATACGTCTGAGGTGAGAGATCTGACCCTCTTTTAATCCAGACTTTCAAAGGTGATGCACTATTCATTTACATTGGTTCTTCAGTACATCTGCAAATGCAAAGCCTCTGACAGATTTCTCAAGAAATCATTGTCGATGAAACTGCTCCTCTTTGATTCTCCATCTCACTGATGATCTTTACTTTTTTATATGGATTTACTCAAGTGCATCTCCAAGAGAGGCTTGACTCTAATTAAGTTGTGATCATTATCAAGTTATCTCCTCTTCTGTCTTTTGTTTGAACATATACGGTCCTTCACTTTTTTTACTAGGATGTACTTTATCAAGTGGATCTGACGATTGTCTCGTGTTGCACATAGAAAATGTCACTCATTGATTTCACACTGACCTTGTTAATAAGAATCACAGTGCAGTAGGTGTTTTTCTAATGAAGGGAATATGTTTGAAGTATTGTTGTTGGTGTTTTGTGGTGAGAGAGCGAGAGAGAGAAAAAAAAAACTGACTTGCATTTTTAACTGTTTACAAATTAGCCAAGATGAATGCTGCAGTTTTCCTCCTCCTGACAGATTTTTATCCTTGTCACTCAAAAAATCCAAAAGGGTGAAACTGAAAATAAGTGCAATTAGACCACACATAAAATCATTCAGAGGTTTCTAATCAGACAGCATTCCTCACACAGACATTCCCATCACAAAATGTAAAGCACACAGTACCAGTTTTCTTTTTTCCTGTCATATATCTTTGGACTAACCTCTGGCAAAACATTTAAATATTTGTTGCATTTTATGTTTTTATTTCCTTTCCCGGTTAGTTCCATGGTTGTCATTTTTGTGTCTGACTTATTTGTTGGTGCTGTACTTGCAAACTTTTGAACTAGTTTGTCCATCAGCCTCAGACACTCTTGTGCGCGTGTGCATGTTTGTCCGCTTCAACTTGGCCCGTAACCCCTCATGGTTCAGAGTATATGACCTGACCCTCTGTCAGCAGGTACAGGGGCTATGAGAGAAGTGTCAGACAGACTGACCTGAACTGGGCCTAGTGGACTTATTTCCTCTGGTGCTGTTATTTCGAGCAGCTTCAGAAGATAGGTCCGCATTTTTTTCAAGTCTATTTTGAAACGATTCTCACATGCCCATAAAGACTTACTGGTCGCTGTAATCGTTCCTCCTGTCCATACTGGCTGTGTAAAGATTCCTTCCTGATGTTATTCCAGTGTGCGATATGGGGCAAAGTGAAGTGTTATTTTTTTGTGCAATAAAGCACTGAGTTGATAAGAGCCTTCAGCAGTCATACTTAGACAAATCAAGTGGGTATTATCCAAAGTTAGAGATGTTATGGTACACATTTCACTCTTTACGCTACTGTTCCTCTGCTGTCGCTCAGCAACTGCTGAAGCCTTCACACACAGAACGAGGACTGTGGATTTTGTCCTTCATCCCGTCACTTAAACTGGAATCACATTGAGAAGGGATCTTTTTACAGCTAGTATGAATGGGAGGAACATTTATAATGACAACTCCATGTATGTGTGGACAAGCGAGAACTCCGTGAAGTTAGACTTGAAAAAATGTGAACCTGTTCTTTGAAATGCTGTGCAATGGGAGATTGTCATTCAGAAATTAATTTTACTACAGTACAAACTCATCTTACCATCAGAAGCTCACCCTATAGAGTTTTTCTTTTTCATGCTGTAAGCAATATACATAATACCTGAAAACATTTCATGTAGTCTTGGCATTTTCTACGCAGTAAACTCAGTATTGTACCCGTCATTGTCTTAAGTACAGCTCTATGCAGCTGTAAGGCAGGTTGACCGATGCAGTCATTTCACTCTAATGTCTGGTTATAGGATTTTTGCTTTAAATTACCTTTTTATAGGAATATAAACCAATATTTTGCTTTGTTACTTTCTATTTTTTGCTCAGTGATCCCCATCTTCCTGAGTATAGCACACTGACAGATCAGTAAAGTTTTATTGTCTTCTTATGATGCCACACAGTTGCAGCCAAATCACTCGAGACGAGTGTCACTCAGATTTTTCATGTGTTTGTTCAGCATTATTTGGCACGGTTGCCAAGCCACTTCAACATTGTATTTTAGCTCAAGATGCATTTGATGGGATTTAAATGGTGCAAGCAGTGCCTCCTGTGACTTTACCTCCTGTTAATTCTCACAGCAAGACCATCCTGTGCAGCCATGAGTCTTTTTTGCTTTTGCCCTCTGCTTCGAAGCAGTGTGTGCCGTGTTAAGCAGGAAAACTCGACTTCTAGCAAGATGTCCAGTGAATATTATTCACATCTCTGATAGTCTGTTGC
Source organism: Seriola lalandi dorsalis (assembly GCF_002814215.2). Taxonomy (NCBI): domain Eukaryota; kingdom Metazoa; phylum Chordata; class Actinopteri; order Carangiformes; family Carangidae; genus Seriola; species Seriola lalandi. Next base: position 657,986 of record NW_019524859.1, on the reverse strand, counting down.
TGTAAGTAATTGCACTAAATGCCCTCCTTTACAGTGTTTTAAAATTAAAACTGTTGGTTAATTGAAGAGTTTCAAAATGTAAAGCACACGAAATCATGGAGAAATCACAGGTTGTGTGTTTCTGTAGATAGATGTATTTTTTTGTATAGATAGTTTTGATGATGCTTGTCGATAATGCCTTAAATTCTGCTGTGTACAATGTGTGAAATTGAAATAACGGAATAATGCTTCTGGTAGACTTGGTGTTCCCTTTTCAGGCTGTACAAGAGCAAATAATCAGAAATATCAAAACTTGACACTCTTGTCATGCTTATGAGCAGAAATTCATGTTTAGATGTCTCAAAGGGCGACAGTGAATCCTCTTTGTGCCCCAAACGCTTCAACCATGAGGTCTGCAACATTTTGTTTGTGTGCCCCCCCCCTTCTTTTTCTGCCATATTTTTTTTTTAATACACTCTATTATACTTTTTAACATTTTATTCTTGTTTTTCCAGTGTGTGGAAGTGGAGTACATGGTAGCTCTTCTCTGCACTTCTTGCCAAGAGTGTCAGCAACAGAGGGCAAGCCATTAATACCACACACGCACACGCACACACACACGCACACACATATAGACAGACCTTGCACACATCTGTTGTTTTTATTGTTGCACAAGCTCCATAGTTTGTTTTTTTTTTTTTTGTTTTTTTTTATATCCCTGGAATTAATGGATTGTGTTTGGTGTCTTGTGTCGTCCTACAGTCTCTGGACAGCAGGAGGTGGGTTTTTAATAAAGGCAGAGACAGACAGACTGCATAAATCAGATAGCTTTCAGTTGGTGGTAACGTAATGGTTTCTTATGTTTAGTGACGTTGGCAGTGGGTTTTTTTTACCTCCCTCTGTGAACTGCTTCCTGTTGTTTGATCCAGTATTCAACTTAAAAGGTGAAGTTAGGACGGTTTTGGTGTTGCTGATGGTGAATTAAATCAGGAGAATAAGAACGGTTAAAAGTTTTAAAGAAGTCTGTGTATTTTCAGATTTGACATTGTACTTTTTTGGCACAAGGTGACACTGCTTTTTATGTGATGTGTAACTATCTAAAAACAAAACAAAAAACAGCATCTTTTTTTGAAATGCCTAAATCTGCAAAATATATGCAATGATGTAAATGTAACATTCAATCCTCAAGTATAATCCAGGTTGTATGAACTTTGTATAGTGAGTTTTAATATCGTATGGCCGTACCAATATGTATTGATCTTCTATCAGAAGCCTTAGAGTTGTCGACCCAAAGTGCTCCCTTAGAATACCCTACACCTACCTGACTTTAACAAAGCATTAATATCTCTATTTTGTTGCATTTTTATTTGTACCCTTTTTGAATAAAATAGATTTGTACTGTATATTTGTACCTCTCTGTGAACTACTTAGGGCGGTTTTTGTTTTTTTGTTTTGCTGTTTTAATTCTATGTACTTTAAGGACACAAAGATATTGTATTTTTATTGTTACAGCTAACTTGGAGACATTGCATTTATCATGTTTGTTAAGTAAACACAATATAATATATATATAAATATATATACAAATATAAATATAAACTATTATTCAACTGGTGTGCTGTTTCTTTAGTTGCATTGATGTGTTTATTTTAGTTTTTTTTTTTTTTTTTTCTTTTTAGTGGTGGAAGAAGTATTGAGATCTTTTACTAAAGTAAAAGTAGCAATACTTCAGTGCAAACATCCTGCATTCATAATTTTAACCAAGAACAAGTTCAAAAGCATTATTAGCAACATGTGCTTTAAGTATTAGTATTCATAAGGCAATAGAATGGACCCTATCAGAGCATTATATAATTGGTGTATGCTTCAAAATAAAAGAACAATTTTAATGCTGTAGCTGATTAAAGGGGAGCTAATTGAACCACTTTATATACTGTTCGGGGGTTTAACGACTAATCATACATTACAAGTAGGGCTGCACAATTGATCAAAATATTATCGAAATTGCAATTTTGATATTGCCAAGCGCAACATCAAAATTGCAGGAGCCCCAATTTTTTGATGTGTCACAACATGCCATAAATGAAGCATTGTGGTGTTGCAGAGATGCCCCGGCCTAAAAATCATTCACCAGATGTAAGGGAACATGCTTGTTTGGTACAGACCCCAGCAAACATCATTTTTATACTTTTTTTGAATGAAATGAGATGCAAAAATTACCATTCCCACTATAATTTACCCCAATATGATTTCTTTTGCATATTGTTCAGCCCTGCTTACAAATCTATCATATGTTCTGATTGTCAAATTGTGATCTTTACAGTAACAAGTATATAGCTGGCAAATGCAGTGCTATAAACATGGAAGCTAATAATAGCTCTAATAATTATAACTCAATGTCATAATAAAATTGAACTACTGAATACTTAGTGTTGAAATTTATATATATAGTATATAGAGTATATAGAACTGAAAATTTTACTTTGAAAACCATCTATTTGAATTTATGTGGTTTTAACTCCCCTCTTCTAATGTTTCACTAATTCAGATAAAAAAATACTGAAAATTATATGAATTAATTAATGAATTAGTCAAATTCTGACCTTAAAATTCATGTCAGGTTAAAATATCAAGTAGCTTAAATTCAAAAAGAATTTTAACTCAAAAGTTTTTATATTGGAATTCGTTTGAAATTAAGCAACTTGAATATACTTAAAATATACTTATTAGAAACTTGGACTTTTTAAATCCAGATTCATGAACCCTGTGTGTATAAAATGACAGAAGAGGGAAATGACACTGGACACTAGTGTTATAGTAAAGTCAATGTTTATTTCCACATTCTTCACCAGGTTTCGTCATGGTCTGTACATCTGTTAATCCAGTAACAGAGGATGGCGTCCCCAAAGGGCCATCCAGTCAGAATGCATTGATATCACAGCTAGCATGAATGTTCTCATTAGCAGTTTAGCTCATTCATTTGGCCTTGTTCAGAGAGATTTATTTTGTAAACATGGACATTGAGAGGAAATCCTGATAGAATTAATATAGAAAGGCCAACGTTATTAACAACATCTTTCTTTTGATTAAACTGTATAAAACAGGCAGGCATAAACTAACAGTAGAACACAAGCTCATATTGAACCATTCTAGGACAAGTGCAGTTTCACGACATGCAGTGCTTACCTAATCCATACTGAAAGTACTGCTCGTAAAGACCAACATCACATCAGAGTTCATAGTACTTCCTTTGCAATAGTATGTCAGACCACAGACGCTGAAGTTTTCTTCCCTGTGTTTCCACTGTAGGACAAAGGGGGATCACAGCAATTTCAAAGAGCAACCTCTGAGAATACCCAGTATTCATAGTCTGAGAGAAGAGAGAAATGACACCTGAAGCCTTTGTCGAGAGCACTGATCTGCCCTCGGTACAGTGTGTCGTGAGTAGGATGGCAGTGAGACCCTGTTGTTTTCATGTGCTGAACTACGAAGAGAAAACACATTTTAGAAGACAAACTGTCTCTGGAAAAGTCACACAACTGCCTAAAACTGTCCCTATCACATCATATGATAGCTCTATAAATGATTCTTATGGACCAGGGTGTTGTATCTTGGCTCTGAGCCCTCTCACTGAGTTAAATTGCCTGAGAAGCTAAACTCTTTACATTGAAGTCCGTTTAAATCAAAGTTGCATTCTGCATAGTTTCAGTGAAAAGTGAATTAATTTCCCTTGGAATAAATAACACATCTGTTGCATAGAGGTTTGATGCACTCCTAGAAAAGCCTGTGAGGATGAAACAAAAAGAAAAAAAAAAAATCCCTTTTTTTTTTCTTTGTTACATTTGCTGTGACAAACAGCCAGGTAGATTGACTCTCATCTAGGAGTGACTCAAACAGAACCAGTACTCGTCCCTGTCTCTGATATTCTTTGAAGAATATTTCAGAAACTTCTCATTTGACACTGTAAATGTTTGCATCTGGAGAAGTGGAGTCAAGAAAAACTGGAGGTAACCTTACAGGCAGGAAATTAAACAAGGGATATCCAAACATGGCCTCTAATTTAAACATTAAAACTATTTTATACCGCTGACGGAAACAAAGTAACCCAAACATTTCACAAGAAAAATATATTCACATCATATTGCATAAATATGTGCTGGAATGAGGTTAATGAATATAGATTAATAGAATCTCTCTCCCAGTATGGGCTGTATGTGTCATGCAATTAGCCCCAGTGCTCAGTAACGGATGAGGGAAACAAAATACAGAGACATGAGTTTAAAATAATTTCCACCTGTCATGAGTCAATAAATTTTTTTCTGCAAAAAAATTTAAGTGGTACTGTTTACCCATTGTGAAGGTACTGCAGCCTTACAAAGCAAGTGAATGCTACACAAATTGCATGAAGCAGAGATTGCATTATCTGTGTATGATGCTCTATATAATATTAACCCACTTTGATGTTGTAATTTATCCATAATCAGGAAAACAAATACGTCTTTGCAGGCAGAATTCAAGTAATGTGACACGTGACTGTTTCATTCTAACCACTTAATTTAACATTTTACCACGATATTCCTTAATGTGATAAGCCCAAAATATATAAGAGGTAACTAATGTATTGTACAGTACAATAATACAATAACAGCAGCACAGACTGAGTTACCATGAGCCAAAGAAACGCTCTGTAACAGAAAGTAAAAAATAAATGACATTGGCAAAGTATTCGGAGTGTAACAGCATAAAGAAAAGAAAAGAAAGCAGATTTAAATATTGGCAAATAGGATGTAAAGATGAATGCATTAAGATACACAACTCAGGTGATGAGGGGGAATGTTTCTCGACTCTGGGCGAATTCAATAGGACAAAACATTCAGAGTTTACCTGCTTACAAACATCAGAATCAAATGCAGGAAATACATGTGGTACTGGTGTGTTTGTAAATCACTTGCTCCTCCTGTGAATGTTTGTGTCCTATTAAAAAGCCTGAGTGATAAATGCAAACACAAATTGTGGAAAACAACCCGCATCCTCTGTAGTAGTGTACAGTACATGTAGAGCTTTGGAAGCTTGGAGTTGGAAAGCAGTAAGCCACAGGACAGAGGGCGCGATCATGGCGCCAGCTGAGGTAGTAGTTTGACTGAATATGAACTTCCCAGCGACCCATGGTGGCAGCTTGAAGAGAGAGGTGTAGCTACCGGTAAACCCGAGTCACTGGGCTGGCGGAGTGGACCAGAGAGGAGGGGGCTGTGGCTACAGAGTCCCCACTCCCATCACTCAAGGTCCATGTGCAAAAGATCTTTTTTCCTCAAAGGAAGTATAACTGCTCCTACTAGAATGAACTGTGTTAAATCTCTTTACAACATGCTTTTATGTCATCATCCATACAATGAGAAACATTCTCAACCCTGTTTCCAAGGTTTTCTAGACTGTAATAAATTAGAAACTGATGTAGTTTTTGTTGTATTTAATATCGCAGTTTGTGTGAAGCTGTTCGACACAGAAGATGCTGGGAGTAAAACCAGCTCGGAATGGTTCGCTGTGACCACGGCAGAGGTTAATGATGCTGCTTAGAAGCCAGTTTGTTGTCCCCCCCTTCCCTCAGTGGCCTGGTCCAATTAGGGCAACTTCATGAACAGACCATTATCGATGGAAGGGACAGGCATAGGACAGGGGAACTGAAAGAGACTCATGTCTGCTGTGAGAGCAGCCATCGCAGCAGGATCATGCTCTATCTGTGTCCTCAGAGCAGGGTCGATCTTCTCCAAGCGTCGCTTGATCCTCTTTGCCTCCCTCTCACGTATCAGCCTAGCTTGCCTCTTCTCAGGCGTCTCGTTGGCCCTCTTTAAACGCATGGCCTCCCTGTCTCGCTGCAGCCTGCGTGCCCTCTGCTCCTCCGTTTCCTGCATCCTCTGCATGCGCTTGGCCTCCCGGTCCCGCAGCCTCCTCAGTTCCCTCTCCTCATCCGTCTCACACGCCCGCTTGTTCTTCTTTGCCGTGCGCTCACGCTCTAGACGCTGCAAGCGAGCCTCCAAGGGCTCGTTCTTCCTACGCAGAGCCCATTTTCGCAGCGGCGACTGGGCCTCCACTAACTGCTGATAGGCCACACAGCTGTTGCACACCAGCAGCACCCCGGCAGGATACACAGGCATAGGGCTTAGGATGTCGGGGATAGGAGGAAGGCCTGAGGAAGAGGAGTTAAGAGCATCAGGGATAGATGCGAGCGAAGGCCCTTCAGAGAGGAGACTGTCGGGCAGTGAAGGAAAGGATGGTCCTTGGTCAGAGCCTGTGCACGGCCCTGGGCCTGAGCACGGTCCAGATCCTGGGCCTGCGCCATGACATGATCTGGGGCCTTGACACTGGCTCGACATGTGGCCAGGTCCCTGGCAGGTACGATGGCCTTGACATAAGTTGGGGCTGGGGTCAGGTGCTTGACATGAGCGTGGACCCTGACATGAACTGGGGCTGGGGCCTGGTCCATGGCAGGAGCGAGTACCGGGGCCAGGGCTGTCCATGGGGCTGCTGGAGAGGGACTGGGACATGGAACAGGTGTCCCTATCATCGCTGACATCCATCCTGGTTGTGTCGAGGACATCTTTAAGCTTCTCCCTGTGATAGGGGACAGAATTAATCAGCTTGGTTAAAGCGAAACATTCTTTCTTCGAAACATGATAATTTCTTCTTTCCTGAATCTGATCTGATTCTGTCTTCACCCTTGAACTGGTCAAACTGCAGCTGAGTGAGGCACAATTTAAAATTTAACTGCTTAGACATGAATGTTATAACTTAATGGCACTTTTTCAGATGTGGCTTTCTTTGTTTCGATTCATATTTAACTCTCAAGACACATATCTGGCACAAAGGGCCCCAAACAGTCACCTCCTACATTCTTTATTTTACAAGTCATATAACAATGTGTTTTTTCCCTCTCCAACACAAATGATGAAATCATACTGCCCACACCTTGTGTCCAAGCTACTGCCACCAGTCTGTACTGTCACATCTTTTTAGATGAGTGACATGACTTTAAACTATTTTGTCTAAAAAAGGAAAAGATGACTCATTTCATCTTAGTTCCCCAAGTATTTGTTACAGAGAAGAGCAACACTCTGTCACCAGACCCGTGGTTAACTAAGAGAGAGGTTGTGCACACTATTAACACCCTTACAGGCGGTGACAGATAACACTATGGGGACAAAACATCAATGACATATGCTTCCAGAGTTACTTTATTCACAGTTAACTGTAGCTGGCTGTAACAACATCAAATGGCTGTTCCACACAAATCTAACATGCAACCTCTGTATATCTTTATATCTGTGTTTATTTATTTTATTTTAATTTAATTTATACGTACTTACGGCGTTATCTATCTTACCTGAAACTGCAAATCATGATAGCTTATGAATATTTTCTTTTCTTTGCTTTTTCTTTTCACTCCAGTGAAATTCACATTACCACTTCTTACAGTGTTAGTCCTTCTACTGTTTGTTCTGACCTTGTCAGTGCTGTTTAAATTTGAGATGTAATAGTAGTTGCTAAGCAACATGCAAGTTTATTTCCATTAAATCTGTCATTCCAGAATTAATTTTATTCATACCTCCTGTTCTGCATCTGGCTTAATCTCACATTTTGAGAACCACTGCTCCATTGTGTTCGAGTGTGCTGCATTATTGACATATTTTCACCTTTTTTATTTTGTAATGTTGTTTGAGGCGCAAAAAGAAAAACTCCATTCAATCTAAATATTTGCCTGATGAAGAATTGTGACCTTTTCCGACTCATTTTTTAATTTATTCGTTTCACTCCTGCCAAAATCATTTGTGATGTTTTATGAGGAAGCAGCACTATTAAAAACAGATTCTCCTGCTGAATCAGTCATGTCTGCTGCCTTTGTCATATGCTGATGAAGGGATCTTTCGTAAGTTACTGATAGATAATGTTTGAAGTATCAATAAACAAACAGCAAGAATATGATAAGTAACAAAACAAAAAAACACTGAGGTAAACACTGTATTTTTTAAAATTAATTTTGTGTATTTGTCTTTTATGTTCTTGAAAACAGTGGAAACAGCTGACTTAACAATTTTAACTGCTTAATTATTGGCAATATGTTATGAATGTGAAGTAAAACAGTAAAACATATAAATGCATCTATATATACACATATATACACAGATTAATTCATCTAAATTATCTGTAAACTTCTTCCACTGAAACACATGAAAGCAATGTGCATTGATGACCTCAGACAAGAGCTACAGTAGAAATGAGCCGAACCTGTTGAAGTTGTTGGTGTCTGTGAATCGTGCGCCGCAGACAGCGCAGTTGGAGAGGCGGTCCTCCGAGTGGATGAGAAGATGCCGTCCAAGTGAGCCAGGCGAACTCAGGGCTCGCCCACACACTGGGCACACATAGCTCTTCGTGTTGCTCATCATAGTCGTGTGCTGTAAAAGACAGCAAAACAAGATAAGAGCAAGAAACTAGGAAAAAAAAAAAATACACGTTAAAAGTACACCACCAATATTAAGAGATGACAACCGTCTACTTTCCATTGTAGTTGGTTCTCAAAATTTAAAACAAGAACAAAAAAAACAATGTTTGTATGAATAACCAGACACATGAATAACAAAATTAAGTTGAGCCAGTTTTCAAAATAAAGTCTCTAAGTAAAAACTAAATTACAGGACATTTCACATACAGTTTTACAAATAATTTGAGCAGCATTCAAATGTGGTACTATGTGGACTACTCAGTGCCAAGAACTGGTCTTGCCGTTATTTACTTTATCACCATTTAATTACCACTGTAACAGCATACGGTTCACAAGGGTTAGATCGGCAGACGCTGTAGTAATCGCTAAACATTGCGCTGATGGAATGCACACTCATCTTTCAGCAACTTTAAGGACCATAAACTGCGTGGCATTTGCAAAAAAAAAGAACAAAAGAAAAAAAAGTCAGATCGTCGATGCTGTGAGTTCTGAAAATGCTGAAGTAAGGTATAAATCATCTACTGAATGTGAAGTGACACATTGGTGAAGACACGTATAATGAGAATGGAAGGTGTTGATCACTGAGAAATGAGCGATAAAGAGCCTGTGAGAAGTGATGAAACGCAACTAGCATTTGAAAGAGAGAATTAGTCATCATTTACAACCAGAAAATATAGAATCATCCTTAAAATATTTGAATCTGATTTTTTTGATCATTTGAACTGTAACCAATTTAAGATTGTATTAACTTGTAAACCAACTCTAAGCACTAGATTGGATCACACAAGTCAACACCTTCTCCCAGAACCTGCATTTCCCCTAAGTGCTGATGCTGAAAGCTACTTAGGGAGCTTTAAAAGGTGATGACCTACAGTGGTAGGTACCTTATTAGAAACAAGCTGCAATAAAGGATCTGTACTAGATTAGGACAGACGAGACAATATCGTTTTCACCTGGTAGACATGGGAGATGAGCTTCTCAGGGCTGCTGAAATCCAGCGTGCAGAGAGGACAAACAAAGTTGTTGATGTGGTCTGCCCCTTCCTCGCTCTCCTGAGGAAAACCAAGCACCATTAAAACACATTTTGGAACAAAATCAGTGCTATATGCAATATGCTATGTGTAAGTATACCTACATCACAACATCTCTGCAACCTAATTTTCACTTCATAGCAGTGTGACAGGATATCATATCCATTTTGATATTATTTTACAACAATTTGTAAAAGTAGATTAAACCATATTTGAGTTATTGTATACAATCTTATTTGTAGAAGACTCGCTGTTTGTATCTTGACGGGTGTGATTTAAGTATCAAACTGAAGCGGGCCTTTGCGGAGTCATTACTCCTTTCACCTTTCCAGTTGAGGCATTTCTGCAAGTCTTAGATGATGATGTGTTGAGTGTATGAATGAGCAAAATTCTCACAAGCCCCAGTGACTCACTGAGGGTGACATGATGCTGTGTGCTGTCACAGATGTGACTCACACACAAGCTGAAATACAGAACCTTTTCAAACAGAAGGTCTGAGCATAAAACATATTGGTTGCTACCAGGGGTGTTCTCTTCAAGTCCATTCAAGTGTTTGTCATTTTTATTTTCAGTTTTTATAAATTGGGTAGCAGTCTACTTATCAGCCACGACAGCAAGGCTGGTATTGTTTTCACCTTGTGAATCTGTGTGAGTGTGTGTGTCTCATCATGGCAAAATGTAGTCCTGGAGACACTGTACGACTGACTACTGTAGCGGAAACTACCACAGCGGTGATTTTGAGTAATTTGGCAGGTCTTTACATATCTGTAGATCTGGAGATTTTTTCAGCATGAAGCATCACGATTGTGCAAGCTACAGTCTACAGTAGATGTAGCTGAGATCACAATGAAGGCCAAGCATGAAAATGGGTGTGGTTTGAGCCATGAGTAATGAGTAGTCATGTAATAATGTAGTAATGACTACAGAGTAGTCGGAGCATCAACATGTTTACGGGCACCACGGCTGTTTGATCCCATTGCAAGATGTTCTCTATCTTCCATCAGTTTGTATTTTAAAGTTATAACAGATGATCTGATGAGAAGGAACCACTGTGAAAATGGCACATATGACAGATATCCATTCAAATTATCTGCTATTTTTCTCTAATTTGGGCAACACATTAGCTATGAAAACCACAGTTAAATGGATCTGTGGAGCAACTTAAGCTAAACCCATTAAAACTGCAGCAAATACTGCAATACTACATTCTAATAACTAATATTTCACACAGAGAACATCTATACCCAAATTAAAATTCACATCAACTGCTGCTTCACGCACTGGTGATGGATGACAAAACCTCTGGCTATTAAGCTTATCATCACCACAGCCTACAAAAGGCTTGTCACCATTGCAGCCACATTTCTAAACATGCTAGAAACATACTATGCACCACATAACTCAAAATGAAACTGGGCCTGCAGAGAGATGAAGGGCAGATCCTTGTCAATAATTTATCTCTGTGGAGTTTTGTTTGCACGTTCATGCCGCACCACCGCAGTGTAATATATATAGGCAGCACTCAAACTTATTAAAGACGAGGCCAAATATTATGAACAAAATAAACAATACCACTATGAAAAGAACTAACACTGTGGCACCATCATAAAAACACACTAGGATTAATGTGCTCATTATTCTTCCAGCCCATTTTTTGATGTTTGGTGGGGGTACCAGCCCACTCACCTCTTTGACTCCCGCTCCTTGTAGGCGGCACTGTGTTCTCTTGGTGGTCATGTGGTCGTCAGCTGAGGTGTTGGAGGACGAGTCTTCACCGTGGTTGTCAGGATCACTATCGCTGTCTTCTATGGAGGCAAACACAGCCCTATCAATACAGACAGACAACAAAACACAGAGCAGGGCTTACTCTCACTAACACCCCTCAGTCCGAGGATGTTCCTACAGAGTCCATCCCGTCCTTCTCTGTCCCGTCCCTTTATCCTGTACCTGAAATGCTATCCTGCCCGTGGACTTCCTGGGAGTTGTTGCTGCAGCATTCACTGTCTTCGGTGAATTCGTCCCTGCCATCCATGTTAATAGTGTGCTGAAATCCTGTGATGCCTGAAGTGTGGAATGGCCCTGGAGATAGAGAGACAGTAGCAATCGGAAGATAAGTGTTTCCCATGGGCACGGTGGACTGTTCGGACTGGAGAGAAAAAGTGAGGAGATCTCCCGTGATGCTATTAACAAAAGTCAGGGGATTGTATGGGCCACACCTACAAGAAAATATATGGTTAAAACATGAGTAGTGAGCGAGATACAAAAAAAGAACAACATTTACCGTATATGATATATATGACGATATACATCTATATCATATTGTCTATCATCAGAGATTTGGCAGTAGACCATTTATATTGTGTATCTGCCTGTTTAATATTGTGGGTGTATTTGCCCATGATTGTTATTAAGTTTTTAATATCATTTTTGCATCAATTTAATAAAGTGCTTTGACATTTTTCATATTTACTTCTAATCTACTGGATTAGTCAAAAACAGTCATTCCTATCTGGTTATATTCCTCTAATGATTTTACACAAAATGTATTGTATCACTATACTGTATATATGCAATAATATACAGTAATAATATATATTGTATAATTCCAAGCTAAGTACTAAATGAAACTGGTATGACAGGCAAAGAACTGGAATTAATAAATAGCTATAAATAAATAACTTTTATGTTTGTAATTGCATAAAAAGGTGTGGAGCACATGAATGGAAAAACAAGCCTATCTCTGAAGTTTTGCAATATAGAAGACTGTTTTTGAATGACAATGTACTGCAATTTCCTGCATACCATGAAGAATACAGGCAGTGGGTGTCTGCACACAGACAGACGCCCCTATGACTGTGTACCATAGAGGCAGCTCCTGTCGTTGAGGAAATCATTTCACAAACAACCTGCTTTTTAAAATAAGATGAATCATGATATTTAGTATGGAGCTAATGAGCTAATGTCAAGAAATTAAGTAAATTAAGTGAGAAGCCTTCTTTTACCCATACACTGCATCCTGCATGAGTGCTTTATCTCCTTTGCCACATAGAAACATTTACTGTTAAAGCATACCACAAGAAGGTGTGAATTTTTCAACACAAGTGCAGTCACCTATAGCTGAGGGCTCTTGTTTTGTCCATGATGTTAAAATTCTTTAAGATTTTTGGAGGACATAAAATGTATCCAGGCCTCTCAGAACAATTTGCGATTTGGTTAATGATCCATGGTGAATGGAATGATCCAGATTATTGCAGTTAACAATATATGGCAACAAAAGAGAAACCTATAATCGGAACAACACAGTCCACCAAAAAAAGAAAAAAAACAAAAACAAAACTCAGTTATTTATACAATTCTACATTTTTCTCAAGACTTCTTGGATTCACTGAAGACGTGGACCACGAGACATTCTTCATCGATAAGGCTGCTTTCATATGAACAGTCCGACACTGGAACGTAATGAATGCTAAGCCAGCAAGGCAAGCTCACTAACATACGTGCACACACGTTAACTTCATTTGCATCCCAACCCCCATTTTTTCACACACATATACCCTCACAGATACATGCCTGCTCTGTTCGACAGCTATGCTGCAGTCCCACGGGGGAAGCAGGCTGCACTATTTTCCTCTAGCTAACTGCCTTGCAACTCACTGTGTTTCTCTCTCTCTCACTCTCTCTCTCTCAGTACCACCCACACACTGAACAGCCTGGCTCGCCCTCTGTCCTCCCTGCTTGTATGTAGCTCTAGCTACCTCCATATCTATACCATCAGCTCTGAGGGGGAGGATAAAGCTTCATACCATGACAGCCCATATGTGGCTCATTTAACTCCTTGTGATGCTATTCTTTGCTTTATAGTTGCCCTGGTGATTGCAGGATTCGATAAAATACCTTCACTTTTCTTATTATTACACTTGACCCTGCAGGCCTATATTTAACTGCCAAACACTGCTTTATTGGAGACATTTTGTTTGAAAGCTCCTCTGGTATTCACAAACAAGAACGTCCCACTTCCACTTCAGATAGCTGAAATTAATGAAAACTTAAAATCCAATTTTCTTCCCCCGTGTGCTCTCTCTCCATTAACACAGAGCAGAGATGGGAGAGAGATCCTGACTTCAGTTACCTGAGTCTGACAGAAGTAATTACAGCCCTTGTCACAATCCTGAGGTATTGCACGCACATACACACGCACACACACTCGCGCACACACACACACACACACACACACACACACACACACACACACACACAAACACACACACTCTTTCTGTATATTGGAGGAAAACAGAAGTATAATCTTGAGGTTTGTCAATCTACTATTTTGCTACTATTGGCTGCTACTGGCGAGAAGTTGGTATGTGAACGCAGTTTGGGCACTTTTCCCACAGAAATGCAAGCATTCATAGCACTGGTAGAGTGGGGTCGGAGTATTGAACTATGAACTACTACAACAAGCTTGCTTCACGGCACATAGCCAATGATTGATGTGTGAGAGATACCCATCCCCCCACTGCTAGGGCTCTGTCTGTACATCTGTCTCTCCTCGACCCCCCCCCCCAGTCTCTGCCACTGTGATGTTATCTCTGAGTCTGTGTGTCTGTAGGCAGGAGGTGACGCAGTGTCTGACTGAATCCAGACAAAGAGACAAACTCATCAGCCAACAGACACACAGAAGAGGGAGAGAAGAGGAGGAGGAGGGAGGGGAGGGTATGGGGGGGTAAGCGCGCAAAACAAAACAGACAAAAGATAGAATGCCAAAACTCTACTCAAACACCAAGCAATGGGGGTCCTGTTGAATTCACCCCCCCCCCCTTCTTTTCAGCCGCCGTCCCCTCCAAAACACACACACGCAGACACACAACACTGTCTGAATCTGCAGGAAGTGCAGGGGCCTCTGTCTTCCATCCCCACACACACACACACACACACACACACACACACACACACACACACACACACAGGATGGTGGGCCAGACATCTGATCAATTCTCACTCTGATTAACTGGTGACCTGATATTACAGAGAAGAGGATGAAGTGATTAACCATTTTTCTTGAAGAATACTTTCTCTGGTTAGTTTGCTGCCTGGTATTAACCTCAGTTCCCCTTGAGTTCTCCTTCTGCTTGGTGATTACAAAAAAAAAGTAATATTTACATACTATGATTCGGCCACAAGACTACACTGTCATCATGAAAGCACACAGCCATCACATATAATCAGGAAACATTTGTGCTGAGGTGCTGCAGCACATGTGGGGGAAAGATCTTATTTTTGAGTCTTTGAAAACCAAGTTCAGAAACTTGAGAGAAACAGGTGCACGAAAGGCTGGACTTAAAACTGTACTTTTCACATGAGATGAAATGTAATAAACAAAAAGTTCTGTAAGCAAAGATGTGTCCACTTACTCAAAAATATTAAATGTTTGTAATTTTTAACTTTTAACTCAAAGAAACAGAGTTTTTCAGGGTGTATACTGAAACCACAGTAGTAGATCCACCTATACTGTTACACAAACTAACTATTTATGTCAACCTGAAGGACTCATTCCCCTTTTCTGCAGAGAACATGCAGTAACTTCGATCCTAATTAACTCTTATATAATGCTGTTTCTCCTGGTGTTGTTGTACATCAAACTTAAGGAGGAAAACAAATAACAACACAGACAGGACTGATGTATTATTGTCTGGAATTCCCTTTGTGTGTGTGTGTGTGTGTGTGTGTGTGTGTGTGTGTGTGTGTCGGCCCGCCCGCACGCCTGCCTGTCAGACTGTCTCCCTGCCTGTCTGGTCTGTCAGTCTGTCTGTCTGGTCTGACGCTCTCTGGGGGGGGACAGCTCTGTGCATGTGATTCATAATTCACATGAAAAGGCAGGTACAACAATCAAGGCAAAGCAAAAGAAATTCAATGCACACAACATGGTGCCTGGACACTCCAGTGATATGGCAGGAGGTACGGCTTGTCAGTCGAAAAAGTGTTGTGGCATTTGTCACAGCATGAAGTGCACTAACATATGCTAACACTGCATTGTATGGGGCCCTCCTGAGAGTTTTCAGCTCCCACTCTGGGCTCTTATAGAGGTGTTACAGAGCAGCAACTGAGCTAATTAGCTCACAGGGATTACTGCAGTCGCAAGTGCAAGATGTATTTCAACAGCAGTTTAAATAAACTATGTTTAGAAAGGAGGGCTGCAGCACACATAACTTCAGTAGATTACACTGGGAAATCCCCTTCTGCGGACTGAGGAGTATTTAAGAGGTCAGCATGCTGTCCACCAACAAGGGGATCTAGGGGGCAGAAAGGCCAGAGGCAACGCCACGAGGGGGGGCAACACCAACAATATACCCACATCAGGGGTCTCCCCAGAATTCCTGCTATCCGTTTCAATACAATCAATTTGATATAAATTGGAAGTGGAAAGATGATACTAGAGGCTGCAAACCAACTAACGGTTATTTTCATTATTGATAAATCTGCTGATTATTTTCTCAATTAATTGATTAATGATTAGGCCCATGAATGTCAGAAAATAGTGAAAATTAATTTCCCACAGCCAAAGATGACATCTTCAAACAGACTACTTTATCTGACCAACAGTCCAAGCCTTACAAATATTCAGTTTACAATGATATCAGAGACAAACAGCAGATACAGAAGCTGACACTAGATGATGTTTGGTGTTTTTGCTTGGAAGGCTTGATTATCAAAATTGTTGCCAGTTAATTCTCTGTCAATTAACTAATCGATCATGAATAGACTTAGTGTAGCAAGAAATACTGTAAATAATTCATTCTAAAAAAGGAAGAAAGGGAGAAACAGAAGCACTGATTTCAGCAAAAGCTGTCATCTTAAGACACAAAGCAATATCACCTGTTTTGAATAACTGGCGCTTTAATCAGTTTTGCTGACTATGTGCTCTCAATTGCTTTCCTGTAATCTTGTACTGAAACTGACATGTCAGAGCAAACTGAACTGACATCAAGCAGATCCTCAGAGTGTAAAAGCTGAAACGCTTGTCCCCTCTGATTACGGTTTAATGTCATGCTAGTCAGGGTGTGACTTTAAGCCTCTTCATAACACCTATGACATATTCTTGTCAGGTTAATCTACAGAAATGAGCAAACAGAAATATGGTTAGCCACAAGGCCTGACATACGCAGACTAACTAGAGGAAAATGTTATCAGAAGGCTTCTTATGAATCAGTCTACTTAGTAAACACACAAATGAATGATATGCATTTTGAATCTCGCAGCATGGCACTCAAAGTTTGCACAAATGATACATTTGAAAACAGAGATGTTTACATGATTAGGTTGCAAGACCATGTATCTCATGTTTGGCAAGAGCTGAACGTGATGACCATCATTCTACATTACCAGTTTATGAATATTGCTTGCTTTAAGTTTGTCAAAGTATTAACTTTAAGTAAGTACTGAATGTTTTCTAATGCTTTTTTGTATGTTTATTTATTTATTTTTACTTATTGACTGGGTAACTTATCATTTCATTTTTTTTTGTATTTACCCAGAATTTAAATTTAATTAATAGTTTACTTCTATTATGTCCATATAACTCCAGAACAAGAGGCGAAATAATCAAAAGGAAAAAAAAAATCATAGCTCAGCCAATAAAGACTCGTGCTGTATTGTCACACTACAAACTACAAGCCAAAATGAAAGTGAGATATCCATCACCACTCTGACAAGGAAACGTTTTCATGCAAACCCAAATCTATAAAAATACCTATGATATTTAAATGTAAGCTGCTAACATAAAATAACACGACAGAGTATGTAATGATATGCCATGATGAACCCTGTCTTGATGGTTTAATATATTACGGAAAGTAATTACAACACTGCTCGCAAACGAAAAAAAATAAAAAAATAAAATCAATATATTCCTGTCAAACAATCAAAGAATAGACGGATAATGGACGTGACATGGATAAATAACTCGTGGAATGGCATTAGACGATACCTGGAATACCTACAGTTAACTTTGAAGGGGTTGGTCTGTTTTCGCCTGGACATATTATTGCCCACTCCCGGTAAGAATGAAAAAAACTGGTATCTCCTCCTCACCCCGGACTGTTACACAGAGACCATCCAGGTGTATTCCGCGCTGTGAGGACAGATGATGAACGAAATACTAATAAATAAAAAAATCTGATCAAATCATTTACTCGGTCATTTTCTTGGGTTAAAAAAAATAAAAAAAACGGATTCGTAAAAGCGTCACATTCTTGCAGCCGTTAAGAGAGCCCCGTCTCCAGCCGACCAGGGGGGTTAAAATTATGTCCAGAGACACACCGAGCAGCCCCGAGCCGCTCCGATCCCGAGTAGCTGGCACCCGCGCACTCACTGCAGCGATGCACGAGCTCAGCTGATCTCTAACGTAAAACCGATGAAGCCACACCGAACAGGATTGTGGGATATGCAGGGGCGATGGGGAGTTCATGTTAAAGATACTCTGCTGCGTTCAAGTCGTGTGGGAGAAAAGACGACGATGTACAAAAACCTCACTTTTTAAAGGCAAGTCATAGTACCTTGAAGTGTGTGTGTGTGTGTGTGTGTGTGTGTGTGTGTGTGTGTGTGTGCATATATACACACACACGCACACACATATATATATATATATATACACACACGCACGCACGCACACGCATATATTTATATATATGTTGACTTGAGGTGACACTGTTTCAGTGACCAAATTGTTGACCAAATGTATATTTGGCATTTCCGTTTTTAAATTTGTTTTAGTAACTGGCCAAAACCATATAGGCTACAATTTTTGATATTCTGTATCTTTAATAAGAATATGGGCTGATAATAATAAGCAGTGTATAAGTCTGATTGTCACTGGGATGCGTCTGACTAAACAGGACTGTGGATGTAGATGCAATGAAAACTGTTGATAGCATGGATTACTCACAGTAACCAGAAAACTGTTTCTGGAAAGCCATATTGCTGTTCAAAATTTTAAATTCTTTTTTTAAAATGCTGAAAGCATGAAAAATTTAATTCCACTCACATCCATTAAATTATTGTTTTGGGTAGCAGCAGAAAACTAAGAGGTAGGTATCTCAAAACCTGGTCTCATTAAACCAAAACCATCAACATGGTTATATACTACTTGTTCTTAAATAAATAATATATATGTTTAGATTATAATACAATATATATCTTTATAATATATTTTTGATTAAACATGTTTTGTTATTTAGATGTACGGACCCTTTAAACTTAAGATGCTGTTCACAGGTTTTGAATTTTACTCAGCAAAGTTATGAGGGTAACTTTGTATTCCTGCGGTGTGAGATAGGCCTGTGTGAGTGAGTGTTGGTAGGAGTGCTGTTTATTCACCCAGATGATAAGCCTCTGGCCAAGCAGGAAGCAGGCCGAAGTTTAAAGACTGTTATAACAGTGCTGCATAATATTCAGAAAAAAGTCTTGAGGCCACATTTCCAATAGGAAAACTCACATTAACTAATATCATCATACACAACAATTAGCATCAATATCTCCACTCACCATTATATGTTTTGCTGTGGAATTTTAAAACCACCCTGTTCATTTTCTGCCACAGTCTGAACAGGTGTCAGTTTATGGGTACTCTTGATAATCTCTATATAAATGTTTGCTGAATATTGATAGCTATGGTTAATAATATCTAACATTTTTCACTGCAAGCCATGTCTTAACGTGTCCTTTACTCCTTAATTCACAGCAACACTTGGGTTGTAATTCTGTCAACAGGGTAATAAAATTTCACTTGTTCCTTGAGAAGCTCTGTTCGTTTCAAGAATTTGCAAGAAATAAAAGTCTGTATCTTGAGACAGGATGGACATTTGTCAAAGTAAGTCATTAGCTAAGATTTTTTTCAGTGTTTCCATATGAAATGAAAACAACTAGAAGAATGTAAGAAGGTACTTTCCACCTCTGACTCCCCATCCAGCAGATTTCCTGTTTTGTTACTACAGTTTTATGATCATTTTAACACAGTCAGGCTCCAAGCACATGCACAACAGGTTCAAGTCCTCAAATCACATAACAATCGCTGCATCTAATCCTAGGATTGTTAAAAGGACATTGGATAATCTTCATATATGACACTAACATTGCTTTTTGTTACACCACTTTGATTGTTGTTTTTGTAATTTAATCATTCATTACACCTAACTGCAACAGTATGTTATTTCCATCTGACTTTACGTTTGATCATAATGACTTTGAATACCATTCCCAACTCGACTAGCTTGATTTCAACCTTAATCTAAATGTTACCCTGTATCCAGCTTTTACTTACTTAGACTTGATGCGGTATCTACAGAGTTAACAAAGCATTAACCAAGCCCAACCTAAGGCACCATTTCTTGGACAGCACAGTATCAACACTAGAGGGCGCTCCCAACCACTGGACTGCTAATGTCATAACATTACATGTAGTCGTCATCACTGACTGCCACGAGTAAACGGACCGCAGCACGACATTGACAGGGTAAAAATGTATTCCTCCGCAAGGATAAGAGAAAATATGCCATCTCAACAAAACAATCTCATCGTGTCATTAAATTTACGACGTTTGCATGACAAGTGACCGATGCTATACATTAACGTTCAGACTGAAAGCCACGTTATGCACATTTATTTAGGGTCAAACAGCCAATCAGATCAATGAGATAACATTAACGTAAGCTAGCTGGCTAACATTAACAAGCCTAACGTTAGCCCTTTATTGTCAATGCGAGAATGATGGAAGAGAAGAAGCTTACTAGCTAGACAGCAACTAGCAAGTGATAAGCAGGATTAAAAGTACAGTCACCTAGCTATATTTCTCATGACCATGAAGACACAATTCAACTATTACCCATGGTGTCCAGTGAATACTGGCATATCAGATGGGAGTCCCGGGCAGAGGTCCTGTGGTACGAGCTAAGGTTAGTGTACGTTGGTGATGAGGTTGAGCTCGGTGCGACAGCCAGTCCGCGCTTCTTTCACAAACCTCTGGGATATGTCAGTGTAACCCTCCGCCTGCGGTAGATGTGCTGAGGCTGGAGTAGCCACCATTTTGCATGTCTAGTGTGTTCCTCCCTCCATTGCTAATAGAGACGATTCCAGTCATTTTCTGGCATCACTACGGCTAGTAAGTATCTTTTAAGAATAATATGTCGGCAGAAATGTATGAAAATGTCTTTACGTGTGAGTAATCACCAGTGGTTTGGTTGTATCTACGTTGACAACTCTCACCGTGGCGCTGCATAGGAAGTCGCAGCCTTCAGTGCACCGGGGTTGTGCCTGTCAGCAGCTAAGTTAGCTAGCATGATTAGCATACCCTTTTAGCTGTAGCCTGGCTAACTACCTGCTGTGCTAGGGATGTGTAGCTCCATAGCCATTTATGTTGTTTGGTCGCCCACTAAGTCATAATCATCGTGACAACGCGCAAGGCTGAATTGATGTTTAATATCTTTCTAGCAAGGTAATGCAAGTGCTACTTTCTTATCAGTTGAAACAGTATTCGGATTAGGTACTACAGAAACAAACGAGTGGCCAGGTAGCAAGCTAACGACACAGAGGACTCGCTAGCTTGATAATCCAAATGCTTCAAGAAGGCCTGAACTGCATCATGTCCTGATCAATCGGCGATCAGATTCAGGTGTCATGCCCAGCCTGTAATGGCCTCTGGTTTCAGTTCGACAATACTGTCCAATGCTGTTGACTTTCAAACTTTCATTTCACTAAATAATGTCAGCCAAGGTGACGGTACTGCTGAGGTGTCATCCTGATATGTTGCCCTTTCCCTGAAAATACGAGTGTGTACAAGTGTTAGCTCATCGTTAGCTGACTTTTGCTAGGTGTAATATGCGTTAGCTAAGTTACACGAAGCATTTGATGTTTGGCTGTAAGCCTCGTAATGACATCAGACTTTCCTAACATTTGACAAATTGTAAACATTTCAGTCGTTAGTCAACGTTGCATGTGGATACACCTGAAGCCAACGATAGATAGCTTCATGTGTTAAAGACGTTGATTCATTTTTGCTTTAGTTTCCTAAGCTATATTGTGAACATTTTAATCAAAAGGTAGCAAAGATACACACATTTTAATAATGCATATATCTCGTCTGAAGAACACCCGTTTTCGTGGAACATGTAGTAGGTTAACGTTAAGGAAGTCAGCTGTAAGTAGGAAGCAAGCAAGTGAGTGACGTGCAATGTAGGTGATTCCTGTACATCTTTGTCAGATCCCTATTTATGTGAACGATTTATGCATTGCCTTTCCAAAATATTAACTACCTCACTACTATTCACTGTTTGAAATGTGACAGTTATCTAACATTCACCTATGTTGAAGACATCCAAGATTCAACAGAATCCAGAGTTCTCCTTCTGTGTTGAATAATTCAGTATCATAACATGATGACCTGTTAAGCTTGAAACAATACAGCTATGACCTTAATTAAAACCACTTCACCTTTACCTCTGCTGACAGTGGCATTGTGACTAACTTAGTGGCATAATGGCAGGTGCATCAAGTAGAGCTTTATTTCCAGTGGGTGTTAGCATTTAGTGTTTTCTTTTTGACATTTTGCATTTAAATATCCACACTTTGCTAGTGATCCATTCATAGTATATAGTGAGCATTGCAATTGTCTTGGTAGCACATTTGATATTGAACATACACCCTCACAGCAGCAGAAGCCCCATAATGGTGGTGGAGAAAGTACTGTAGGAGTTAGCATTAGTAGTAGAATTGGTTGTTTTGCAAGCTTTTCCTGCTGGCTAGTTTGCAGCCCAGCAAAGCCAAATAAATAACTGTTTGTATAAGTTAACTGAGCCAGTATCTTGGAGGTAAAAAGATGAGCACTAAGGGCATGAACTTTTGTTTGCACACAGCCAGTTCTTAATAGGACCTCCATGATGCCACCATCAGTTGTCGACTGAGACCTGTTGTGCAACTGGAGAGCCCTTACAGGTTCACCTATTAATTCAAATGAAAGCCAAATAGTTAGAATTTAGCTCAGTAATGGCTCTCTGCTGTTTCTGCTGACCACCAGGGTTTGAGCACATTCTTCAAGAAATTTCTCATACATTTAACAGTGTCTTCAACAGATTGAGAATTTATATGTGGTAGTGGACACTGGTTGGAGGAGGAACGTGGGGTGACTGCAAACAGTGTTGTATTCATGAGCTAACTAATGTTTACACATGAATGTTAACAATGTGGCAGTTTTTTTTCAATCTGTCTGTACTCCACCTAGATGTTTGAAAAGAAGAAATTATAAAATTAAAAACAATTAAACCTCCAAACTCTAATTGGGTGGGCCACCCAAAAATGTATACATGTGAAACACTGGTCATCATATTTTGACTATCAAATACATTTTATATCCTCTACTAAGGTGCAGGACTCAACATTTGAATGTGCATTAACGAAGCAAGGTATAGATGGATAACATAAAAGCTGACTCACTACCTGTTTTCTATAATTGTTATTTGCTTGCATGCTTGTTCTTCAGCATTGTGTGTTTATGCAGTTTTTTCAATTCTTTGTGGCTATGCAGAGCGGATCACTTAGAGTTGGTGAAATAAGAAGGAACAGTGTGGTCTGCTTTGATGGTGTTTCATTTATAACATCTGTGTACATAGCTGAGCACATACAGAAAATGAAGAGAAAAAGGGAAGGTTACAACAGCCTGTCAAATTGAGAAGGGAGAATGCTTCTCCCCAGTGGTAGCTCTGTATATTTTTCATCTTGCAGCCATCTGATGATCTTTTTTTATCTCGTTTAACTGTGCAATTCTTACCCGACAAAGACAGTAGCAGTGGAGCTTACATCTGTGCTTTGAATTCTTCACCACACAATCCTCATGGCATACAGTAGTCTAATGTAAAACCCCCTTTAACTGTGTTTTATCTCCTGATGTTTCTAGTATGCCGTCTCAGGCTCGACAGGTTGGCTGCTCCCTGTGGTAAAAGGGAGGTGTGGAATGCTTTTTGCTTGTTGCTGGTTGTCAGGCTCTGAAGGCTAATCTAGACTGAGTCTCCAAATCTCATGAGAGGAAAAGCTTGTTATCAACATTTCAGAATACATGTAAAGTACACCTATATAGCAAAGATGTGTTTATGATATTGTATTGAGTTTTTTTGTTAGTTTTGTTTTGAGTAAATGACCCATAGTGTTAGTCAGGTTGCTGCGGGCATTTTGTCATGGCACATTTTAGATGAGATCTGTGCTTTCCTTTTTTTTTAAAATTTAATTTATTTAGTGTTTTTCCAACTTTTTTGCAGACCTGCAGCTTTTGCCATTGTAAATCTTGGGTCAGATATCCTCAGGTTTACTTTGTAGTTTTTCCTGACACATCTATATGGGCTGTACTGATGTCGTCTGTGTGGTTACCACCTTAAACTGCCATATATATATATAGCAGAACAGTTGCCTTTCCATCTTTGTAGTAAGGCTGAATGAAGCTCACCTTGGTTATTGAACCTAATGCTATTGCTGCCCAACTATTGAATACGCTCGCAGCTCGCCCATCCTATAGTCTTTCTAATCAAACTAGGATGTATGCAACCCCTCTTTATAAGTTTTGTTTGTTTTTTTTAAGCCAAAGAGACTTTCACTTCCCAGAAATAGTAATAAAAGTTATGGCAATTATGGATAATAAAAAATATGTTGTGTTTTAATTGTAGTTGAATGTGTCGTTATACTGCAACTGCAAGAAGGAGGAACTGTAATTTAATCAGCTCTCAGCAGAGGCTGGATTTACTTTCTTTAATGTGTACACTTTTGATTATAAGCACAGCAAGAGCCCAACACTAGGTCCATTCAGCTCAGGTAATTTCAATGGTGTTAAGACAGACAGTAGATCTCTGGCTTTATTAAAGTGTGGCCTTGCCTGACCACCCTCGCCATTCCTTTAAGATCAAGTGAATTCTTAGATTCTCTACAAACCAACACTTCATTCAACAAAAGATGTCTTCATTCTCTTTATATCTCGATCCTTATTTTCCCGAGTAGACTGGCATAGTTTCAAAGAATTTCATTTGATCCTGTCAGCAGTAGTTAATGACAAGGAAAAAAAAGGTTTTTCCATTGGGCCTTCAGGTAAAAATACTGCAACCTCCACAGTATACAGGTTTAAAAAGAGGAATCAGGAGCAACCAGGTATGTCAAACAGATTTAAAGTTGATGTTAAGTTAATTTAAAGCTCGTTCTTCAGTCACCTTAATGCTCAGGCAATGTTCGGAGATTGTCATGTGGGAACAGGAGCTGGAGTTGATTTTCCGTGTAAGGTGCTGTGGCAATTAGCCAGCTCAAGACCTAGTAATGGCAGGGGTTTAGCGAGAACAGAGGCAGTAACATTACTGGACAAATGCTAATAACACACTTGTTATGTGTAACAGTTTAACAGAGCCACAAGACATCTGTTTTTGGTGTTACACTTCATATAGCATCACCTGGTAATACCACTGAAAATCATAGGGGGAAAAAAAAATCTCGCCCGCAACGCATCTAACATCCCAAGTTTTTCCACTGATGCTTAGCATGACAGCAATACATACGTTATTAAGGTAGCAAGGGTGTAGTACATGTCTAGGGGGAATGGAATCCTCTACCTTACTTGGATAATAAAACAGCAGACAGAATATGACTTCTAACCATCTTTGGATGGCTTGTCAGTTAAGGTTATAGACATGCTTTTAGTACACTAGACTTCAAGTACTTATCAGTGTAGGCTCACATTTTCAAGAATTACATTATTCACAAGAAAAGTTGTATATCAGCAATGTCATCCACTAGTTTACTCGTCCTACGATTCGATTTTTTTAAGGTCTTTGCTCTGTCCAAATCCATTTCAGGACTGGGTACATACGTGGAAAATGGATTTGCTCGACAAGTAATTACCATTGTTTCTGTTGCTGAAGCAGCATAATTATGTACCTCTTGTTGTCAGATAAAGGGCTTCCATGACATGGGAGACAAAATGTACCACTTTCTATGTAGAGGGGCCAACATTAGTAACATACATTTTTCTTCCTTTTTTTCTTTTTCTTTTTTTACAATTCAAAGGTAATATTCACAGCCTGCCTAAACAAATGGGATTATTATTATATATTGGAATATATTTTTCTCAAATAATTGTTTTTGTGTCAACTACATTTATTTAGTGAGAACATAACCTTTCAGTTTGAATCTCCTCAAATTTGCTCTAACAACCTGACAGATGCTGTCTTGCTTATTTAAAAAAATGGAATCGGCTTGCTTTCATAGTTCTTGCAGTTGTCTTCATCTGCTGTTCTTTTTAAATTCAGTTTTGATGTTTTTTTGCAGTGTTTTATATCACTTCTTTTTGTTTTTTCCCCCAAGATACTCATATTAGATTGTTGTTGGTGAATCTCAACTGCTCAACTCAAATGTTTCATTTCACACAAATGAACACCTTGTCATGCTCAGTTAAAGAGTTTGTTCATCTTCAATGAGAAATGATTTTCTTATTTTAGAGAATTACATCAACCAGATAGGACAGCTTCAACTCATGTCATTACCGTCTATCTATCAATTTTCATTAAAAGTATAGCTTTTCTGCTTTGATGTGGTCTAGTCTCGTTCCAACCCTGTAGCTATACATGCCAACCTGTTTCTTTTCTTCATGTTTTCCAGAGAATGCCAGCTCCGATCAGACTGCGGGAGCTGATCCGGACTATCCGGACAGCACGGACCCAGGCAGAGGAGCGTGAGATGATCCAGAAAGAGTGTGCTGCTATCCGCTCGTCCTTTAGAGAGGAAGACAATACATACCGTTGCAGAAATGTGGCAAAGCTACTTTATATGCACATGCTGGGCTACCCAGCACACTTTGGGCAGGTATGTTTGATGATGGTGGGAGGATGACTTGGAAGGCAAAATGTCTCGGAAAAGCTTCTTAGATTTATTGTAACAACGCTCCTACCCTGGATGGTTTTGTGACATTATGAATTGTTTTCCAGCTGGAGTGTCTGAAGTTGATTGCGTCCCAGAAGTTCACTGACAAACGGATAGGTTATTTGGGAGCTATGCTGCTGTTGGATGAGAGGCAGGACGTCCACCTACTAATGACAAATTGCATTAAGAAGTAAGTGGAGGCAAGATCTCATGTAATACATTTAATATACCGCTTTTAAGATGTTGCTTGTTTGCAATTGACAGGCACAGTGATTTGTTCTTGATGGCAATTAGGGTACAACCCCAAAACCTACTTTGCCTGCTGCTGAAACTTTGTCATAACCTTTAGTTCTTGTTTACAATAACTGTTATGCTTGCTTTCTACCTTGCATTCCTATCCCTGTATATTGTAGCCTTCAAACTTGTTTCTTGTATATATTCTTGTCTGTTTCCGTTTCCGTGGCTTATTCAACTCTCTTCTCTCACACCAGTGACTTGAATCACAGCACACAATACGTGCAGGGCCTGGCTTTGTGCACTTTGGGCTGCATGGGTTCCTCAGAAATGTGTCGTGACCTGGCAGGGGAGGTAGAGAAACTGCTCAAAACATCTAACTCCTACTTGAGGAAAAAAGTAAGCCTCATTGTTGTCATGTCTATATGAATACTTGAAGGATCTAAAATCTATGTTGGACGATTCATGAATGAAAATGTAGGCATGTATGCAGTTGCATTTTACTGTGAGGTGAAATATTGTGTTAAAGGTTGGACTGTTTCTTCATTAATTGTCTTATGTGTAAATATTTGTTGACAGGCGGCATTGTGTGCAGTTCATGTCATCAGGAAGGTTCCCGAACTCATGGAAATGTTCCTTCCAGCCACAAAAAACCTGCTGAGCGAGAAGAATCATGGTAAGTGTAAATGGTTTGTCAGGATGGAGGTTCTGGCTCCTGGGGAAATATGCTTGTCCTACACAAATACAGACTTTGTCCTATTTCCTGACACTCTCAGTGCTTTTCTCACAACAGCTGGACAGCTCATGTCCTTTGCAGAGGAGAGTGGAATTAATGAGTCTGTCATAAACCCCAAGGCTTGTGTCCCCCCCACATAAGGGAGATATGCTACAAGAAGAGTTTTTCTTATAACAGTGCTGAAATAACTTTATCTTCTTTGACATTGTGTGGCAGTTCAGTAGTGATTGCTTCAGATAAAACAGCTTGAAAATATATTGCTATTTTTCTAAATCATGTATAAATAGAAAATGGTGTGACATGGCCATAATATATACAATTATGCATTAAGCATTGTCAGAAATTGCTCAGATAACTGGAAATTCACTTTTATCCAAAGACCAAACTTGCTCAGTGATGAACAAGTTCTTTTACTTGTAAAAATAAACTACATTATTGAGTACTTTGAAAATGTAAAGTCAAAATGCCACTTAGTGAGTTTTCAATTTTTTAAAAATATGACAGTTATATTATTATGTGGCTTTATTATTATTTATGTGGCTTCAGAACTCACCCACCATTACTTTCCCCAACTGTCCCTAGGATCATGAGTTTTCAACCTTGTAACATTCAGGTCAGGACCCCAGGAAATGATTAGCCTGTACAGATTTATGATGCTGTCACCCGATGTCCTCTATTGTTAATCATCTGTATGCTAGTACAAAATATTTTTTGACATCGGACATGGCCTTCTGTGTGGTTTGTCAGCCCGCATACCTTTACAAAGAACTACCAGAGTAAAGCCTACATATTCATAAATGTCTGGTAATGTATGTAAATCTTATTGTAATAGTACGTAGATGTTATGAAAGCCCTCCCACAAAGATGAAATATTTTTGTGAACAAGTCTGTGTTCTAATGGCAGTAACACAGAACGTTCATTCATTTCAATAAGACTGCTGCATTGGCACAGAGTTGGTGTAGGGTTCTTGGCAGTTGAACCTGGCTCAACTGCTGATGCAACGCATCACATCATCCCACAATGTACTGTGTTGACCAATCAAACGGGTACAAGTGCATATTCTTGCTAGATTACTTCATAATGTGAACAAGAATTTCTGCTGCTAAAATCAAAAACATAGATGCAGATGATACAATAATTGTCACCATGATAACTTTTTATAGTTGTAAAATCTCTGCAGTACTTCAACTATGACAAGCGTTCAAGCTCATTGATGTATTATTCAGACTGACCCTCCTTACCAGCCTTGACAATGGGGCTGGTATTGTTTTCACTTTGTGTGTTTGTGTGTGTGTGAGTACACATGTAATAATGTAGTAAGGGCGTCACGCCTTGTGTGATCTTGTTGCAACATGGTCTCTAGTTTTCATCGTATCATCAGCACCTATAACAATGGTACCCGCCAACTCAGCCCCTTATGTTTTTTGTTTTTTTAACACAGGTCTGAATTTCCTTGTAACAAATGAGTGATGTAGATATCAAAACTAGACAACCTCTTCTCAACATATTCATTAAAAATGAAAAACTTTTACTTCGTATATTTTCCCAGGTGTTCTCCATACATCAGTTGTCCTCCTCACTGAAATGTGTGAAAGAAGTCCTGACATGCTGGCCCACTTCAGAAAGGTACAAAGAGATCTTCTTCTCCAACTGACCATGAATGAATTACTTATACATTTGTCTTAAGCTCATATCACATTTCATTCTCCTTTTGCGTACACATTTCTTTTTGATAAAGCTAAGTTAGTCAAACATGTTAAGCTTTTTAAGGTTTGGATTGCGCTACAGGTTTCCTCTACATTCAAAGTATGTCTCAATCTTTTATCTCCTACCACTGTCTTTTCCTCATGTATTTCAACTGCTGCTCTACCTCTCCTTCTCTAGGTGTATCAAAACTGTGCCAGAAGCACCACTCCTCATGTCCATGATCTAAACATTATTTTGAGCTCTCTGAAAGTGAATGATTTCCAGTTTCCCCTCCCTAACATCTACCTCATATTTTTTCTGTCATTTGTCTTTGTTACAATTCCTGCATTGTGTTAGAATGAGAAGGTAAGAGTACATTCTGATCTCATAGCTGGTGCATGCTGTAAATAGTAATCACTTCTCACAGTCACCTCAGTCGTAACCAAATTTGTGTTGAGTAATGTCATGTTGTGTTTAATTTATAATTTTGATTTCTTTAACTTGCACAGTGATCATTACTATGTCAGTGTTTTGAATATTATAAATGAGTTTTTGGTCCATTTGTCAGATACATTTTTCACTATTGTTTTGAGTGTCATTATTAGCCTAATATGCAACTCATTTGATAACTGTCTATTTACAAGCAGTTGGGTGGGTGTGTTTTCACATGATTGCCACAGGCGTTGTCACCAAGAACAAATGATTTTCACTGTGTCTGTGTCACTGTAAGAGGGTAGCTTATGTTTTATGTCAGTAACTGTCATAGGTCTGTATAATTGTGGAGAGGTGTTTTTCTGTCTTGAGCAAGAGTTAAAGGTTTGGCAAATGTAGTATTAGGGTGTCATGTTAAGACAGAGGAGTTAAAAGGTTTAGATTTATTATTTTCTTTTTAAATCTCTGGCATTTTGGGTTGCTTGTTTGTCCTCATACCCACAGCAGAGTAGAAGATTTATATCAATTTCATCTCTGCATATTCTGCGTAGTGATCTGGTCTGAAAGGTGTCCAGTCTGGCGCAGCCAAGAGACTGAAAGCTGGCCAACACAAAGCTACAAGTGAAAAAATAGGCCTTCTGACAACTCCAATCTAACATCTAAGAATTTCTAAGAACTGGGCAAGCGGTTTCATTGCTGCCAGTCTTTGTGGTATTTAGGAACACATCCTAGGCCTATCTATCTCTGTACTGGGTGCAAAGCGATGAAAACGATACCCAATCTTCTAATTTAAAAAGACAGCAAGCTGTTCACCAAAATATTGGAGTGTTCTTTTATGGTTACATTTGATAACCTGTTTTGGAGGCACTGAGAGATCCAAATGGCGCAGATTAGAAAATTATTGAGATGAGAAATTCCTATCTTAATATAATTAATATTTAGTTGGCACTGAATGAATTATAGTCTTAAATACGCATCAGTTTATTTATCCATGTTCAGAAGTAACAGAAGTGCGTATGCAGATTTTACTTTCTCTCAAAGCCAAATGTTCTGTGATAATCTTCCACGATCAAGGGTTTGATTTTACAGCCTCAAAAATTTGACTATTAAATCACCTTAGTTACTCTACAGCACTATTACTCCACTGCAATAAACAAAAATCCCAACCTCTTTGCTCTTGATGAGTTTGGCTGGCTGCCACCGTAAATGAGAAATTAATAGCTTTAAAAGTTAATGAAGAACCATGTTTTACAAATTTTGATGATGAAAAGTGGACAATTTTTGAGATCCACACAAATATTGTGACACTTCTTCTTTTGTCCTCTGTTGTTGATCTTTTTGTAGCTGGTTCCACAGTTGGTGAGAATCCTGAAGAACCTAATCATGTCTGGATACTCTCCTGAGCATGATGTGTCAGGCATAAGCGACCCTTTCCTGCAGGTAAATCTCCCTCTTTCTTGATGCAGATGCTCTGTACTTCAAGTGCAGGTTTCTATTTGGCCCGATGCTTGTGCCATACCATACCATGAGCAATCAGAACTACTGATGATCGAATGAACCCATTAACTATATTGCATTAGGAGATAAATATTTAAAGTTGTTGTGTCATTAAAAAAAAAAGCTGAAAATGTTCTGATGTTTGTGTCAATAAAGTTTTGACAGTGAGATAAGATTCAAAAACAATTGAAGCATGAGTTGGCACAACTACAGCTAAAGCAGGCTACATGTACTGTATGTTGTGCCAGTGGGGAAAAAAGCAAATGACAGCAGATCAGCAGCAAACAAGAACTGGAGCAAGAGAGCCCAGAATTTGACAATTTGGACTTTTTCTTTCTTTTTTTAGGTGCGGATATTGAGACTACTGCGAATTTTAGGCAAGAGTGATGATGACTCCAGTGAAGCAATGAATGACATTCTTGCACAGGTTAGAAATTATACTTAGTCATTGCTTTCACTTCAAACTTATGGGTTATTGTTATTCTGACATGTGTGTATACTTGCAGGTTGCAACAAACACAGAGACAAGTAAAAATGTAGGCAATGCAATCCTGTATGAGACTGTACTGACAATAATGGACATCAAGTCTGAAAGTGGACTGAGGGTGAGTTGATTTAATTTAAGGAAAACTTGGTAAGAGCATTTTAAAATATTTTTTTTCCGCTTAAATGATTTTTTCTTTCTCTTTTCAGGTCTTGGCCATTAACATACTAGGTCGCTTCCTTCTTAACAATGACAAAAATATAAGGTAATTAATTCACTTACCGTATTTGACCTTGCAGCGATTGAGACATCCAAAATGTTATGAATTCCTGTTGACATTTCTAATCATACTCATTATTCCAGATACGTGGCATTGACATCCCTACTAAAGACGGTACAGACAGACCACAATGCAGTGCAGAGGCATCGGAGCACCATTGTGGATTGTTTAAAAGACTTGGATGTGTCCATCAAGAGGTGACTCACAATGTTTACACTGCACACATCCCTCTAATTAGAATTTTACATTTCTTATTATTCAGCCATGCTGTTTCTGACCTTGGTCTATTTTTTCATTGCTGTCTAGACGTGCAATGGAACTGAGCTTCGCCCTGGTGAACGGCAACAACATTCGAGGCATGATGAAAGAGCTGCTCTACTTCCTGGACTCCTGTGACCCAGAATTCAAAGCAGACTGTGCATCAGGGGTCTTTTTAGCTGCAGAGAAGTATGGCACTGGCACACAGACATCACTACATATTGTAACTGCACTCAACTACTTTGTAGGATTGTGATAACGCATCCTGTGTGACCTTGTCATGGGCAAGGTTGTAAAAGAGATTTTAAGCCTTTCATTTTCCTTCTTGGTACTTCAAGCACAGAAGTCTAGGTTGATAGAACCTGTTAGAAGTAACTGTACCATGAATTAGGTACATGTAGACTAAATGTCAGTCTGTGAAGAGGGAATGAAATCCACCTGTTGCTGCTTTACAGAATACAACATAAAACGTACGCTGATATATGAAGTTTGTTTGTGCTATCACAGTGGACAGGGGATGGCTTATGCTGAAATGCTGTATGATGATAAAATGAGTGATCCATCGTCTGACAGACTATGTTGATACCATTTATATTCTGACAGCATTTGTCTCCTGGCTGTATAGAGTTAAGATAACATGTTGATGATTATTCTTCAATCATTTTTCTGGGACTAATCAAAGTATTCTTTATGCTACAGGTATGCCCCTTCGAAAAGATGGCACATAGACACCATAATGAGAGTCCTGACAACAGTACGTACATTACATTTGAATTTGGATTTGATTATTATTATTATTAATAATAATAATAATAATAATAATAATAATTCAACTATTACCTGTGACAAATGGTCTCACTGAATCTGGTAAGAGACCTCCTTAGCCAACATTGCTTTCCTTTTTACTGCAAATCTATAAATTTATATTTAAGATTAATTTGCATTTCCCCTTGGCATCTCTGGTCATCCTTACAGGCAGGGAGCTATGTGCGAGACGATTCTGTTCCCAACCTCATCCAGCTCATCACCAACAGTGTGGAGATGCATGCCTACACAGTACAGAGACTCTACAAAGCACTGCTGGATGACATCTCACAGGTCAGAGCAGTTCTGGTTTGGGTCATGATTAGATTTGGGACATCTCCCATGTTTGAAGCCTACAGTCATAGATTTGATTATGTAAGGCGCTGGGTGCATCAGAGTTTGACTTGTTTCCCTGTGCTCTGTAGCAACCTCTAGTGCAGGTGGCGTCCTGGTGCATAGGAGAGTACGGGGACCTGCTAGTATCCGGACAGTGTGAGGAAGAGGAGCCCATCCAGGTACACCTGGAAGAATCCCAGCCAAATACCACACATATACACACAAACACGAATTGAAAACAAACCTCAAACCTGAGAGGAACACTATATCATAAGATGTTGTGTTTTTCTTCTCTTCCTTTTGAATTAAGGTGACTGAGGATGAAGTTCTGGATGTGCTGGAAGGCCTCCTGGTGTCCAACCTGTCCACACCTGTGACCCGGGGTTATGCACTTACTGCCATCATGAAGCTGTCTACTCGTTTCAGCAGTGTTAAGTGAGTAATGGCCTTTTACACCTATTCTTTATTTTGAAGTGTTGCAAACATTTGTGTGCCAAGGTGATAAAGTTCATTAGCTATAATCAACGTCTCCCCTTTTCTTTGTTTCAGCCGAATCAAGAAGGTGGTTTCGATATATGGCAGTAGCATTGATGTGGAGCTTCAGCAGAGAGCTGTGGAGTACAATGCGCTTTTCAAGAAATACGACCACATGAGGTGAAACTGCATTACTTTTTTTAACTTTTTTTTTTTTACCAGAGATTACTATCACAACCAGATCCTCATCAATGGTTGAATTTGCTCCATGTTTTCTCTCTCTCCTTATTCCTTGCTTGTTTCTTGACAATAGGCCAGCTCTCCTCGAGCGAATGCCCATTATGGAGAAAACCGCTACAAATGGCCCCACAGAGATTGTACAGACTAATGGGGAGACAGAGCCCTCTGCTGTGGAAGCAAAACATCCACCACCTGTCACCCAGCCAGCCAACCAGGTAAGGACAGTTTTAATCATTTTATTATAAAAAAAAAAAAAAAGTTGACTAGATTAAATAGTTTGTTATGGTATAGAATTATTTTTAAAGGTTGAGACATAACTCTGGATAAGTGTCAGAAAATGGATGGTTGAATTTAAGTATAGTGATAATTAATAATTCTTATTTACTACTTACTAATATTATTTACTATTTTAATGTTTATAGTGTTATGATTAATTAATACGGTGTACACATAGATATGCTGTGGTATTTTATCATGTATCCATGTTTTCCTTGTCCCCCAGGCTAATGATTTATTAGACTTGCTGGGTGGTAATGATGTTGTGCCAGTAATCCAGACCACAATGCCCACCAAGCCCGCTTCAGCTGGAGGAGAGCTGCTTGATCTGCTGGGTGACCTCTCGCTAAGTGGTAGGATGCTCTGTTTAAAGTGCTCTATTACCCCATTCAGAGTAAAGCAAGGACCTGGTATAAACAGTTGTTTGCTGCCAGTGTGAATGTGCTCTCCAACCTGTATCTGCTTTTAAACTGAAATTGCTGGTTTTGGCATTAAAAAAAAAAAAAAAAAGTGAACACACATAACTATTGGATTACTTTATCTTCTGCTTGAACATGATCAAAGTAAAGTACTACTTTAAAGCTTTTTAAGTAGCTCCACATTGTTCATCATGTTGAATCTTAAGTAACAGATGAACTGTAGTGCCCATTTTTAATGTGGTTAAAGGTGACTGTTATGTTAAACTCATAGCATTGTACAAAGTGTGGTACAAATGTGTGTTTGGACTTTGCGTGAATGCTGACATCAACAACACAGTTTGTCAGGAATGCTGCAATGTCACTCCAACTTCCTTGTAAATAATAAATCAACTTTTCTTTCATGAGAGGAGACGCATGGAAATTGTATATTTTTTAGTAGTATATCCATGTCTTTTTAAATCCCGGTGTGTTGCTTTCCCCTTCCCAGGAGGTCCAGCCCCTGCTCCTGCTCCTGCTCCCTCCGTGCCCACTTCCCAACCTTCTTTCCTCTTGGATGGCCTCTCCTCACAGCCCTTGTTTAATGACATTGCAGCTGCAGGTGAGAGTCTGTTGCTCTCCTTGCCCATCTGCTGCCAAATAAACAGTAGCTTGTGGTAGTAGTCTAATGTATTAGGGCACACAGTCATTTTATTTTTATTTTCTTGGATAATAATGATGCATTGAATTAAATGCTAATAACCATATGTCTAAATCTGTTGATGGTATGCTCCTCTGAAATCTCTATAAAGGTATCCCTCCTATGACGGCATACAACAAGAATGGTCTGAAAATAGAATTCACATTTGAGAGAGCTAACCCCAATCCAAACATTGCGGTCATCACCATCCATGCTTCCAACTCAACAGAGGCAGATATGACAGACTTTGTTTTTCAGGCTGCAGTACCAAAGGTAAGCAGGCACAGTTGGATACTGATTTTCAGTTGCTTAATTGCAACACATTGTATTGCACAATAGTGTTCATTACTGATGTAGTTTTACAATGTGAATGGCTTACAGTTTTCCACTGGTTTTACACGGCAGATTTAATAACATACAATGCCATGAATGTGTAGATAATGGAGGCAGAAACTACATGACTGTTATAAACATTCGTCTGACAGCACTGCTTATCTGTAAGCTAGTCGGTACTAGTGGAAATCAACCATTAATACACTAGTAGTGTCTTTGGTGTGCTATTTTCTGTTATCCACAGTAGTTTTAACTAGTTAAGTTATTCAGTTATTTAATTTCCTTTTTCTTTTCCTGTTTTTACAGAAATCTCCTGTTATCAGAGATTCTGTAAAAGCCACCTCATTTGGTCAACTGTGTTTTCAAATTTAGACTCAGCTACTCAAATTATTATTATTTCTCCATAGTTATATATTTTAAAAGTAATGGGTGATTTTATTGAGAAATGTTGTTAATCCTACCAAGTGTCCTTGGCCTTACAAGAATAATATACATTAAGTGTACAACAAAACACAGGAAACTATGAAACATAAAAAAAACGATTTAAACATGTATTTAAAGAAACTTTCTTAGAATATCTTGGTTGACTAAGCCATTATAGGCCTTCAGTATTTACCAGGCAGCCCAAACAATATGGCTTACCTGACAGCATTGATGCCATTCTGAGTCTGTGTTTGATTAGACAGAAAGATGGGCTATAAACAATTTGTGGCTGCCATGATGGATTAGGCAACAAAATCATTGTTTGAGTGTTGTTTATTTGGCCGTATCACCTCTCTTACAATACACCTTATCTGATCAATAAACTTGAGAAGTGTAATAGAGTAATTTGAACTGAATATCTGTGGTCAGTAACCAATCAATAAGAGCATCTCTGTTTTATATTGCTGTAACGACCCCATTTCTCCACTGGTATCATTAATACTGTCCATTCTCTGTTTTCAGACATTCCAGCTGCAGCTCCTCTCCCCTAGCAGTAATGTTGTCCCAGCACTCAACCAGGGAACTGTCACACAGGTCATCAGAGTCCTCAACCCTCAGAAGGTGAGTTTTTCTTTCACAAATTGTCTTTGATTTGTTTGGTTTTTTGTCGTTTGAAGCACAAAGGACAAAAAGACCTGTGCAACCTTAAATGATTTACAAGATGTTCCTCTTTATGTTCCTTTATAAAAACAATCATCCTCATAAAATTTCAGCAACAGCTACGAATGAGGATCAAGCTGACGTACACCCACAAAGGTTCACCTGTGCAAGACCTGGCTGAGGTTAATAACTTCCCCCCTCAGTCCTGGCAGTGATGAGCTGCTTCTGTTGCTCTTAAATGCCCCACCAAGGGAACTATGAAAACGATTTTCCTTTCACCTCCCTCCTTTCTTCCAACGGATCCCCCTGTGACGTCACTGCAGACCGCTGCCCTCGAGTTGCATGGGAAGCAGCAGAGCATCTAACACAGGACAAAAATACAGATGTTACGAAGACCCTATTGACTATTGACAACACCAGAATAATTGGGAAAACATATCAATCAATGAACTTTCTCTTTTCTTTCTTAATTGGTTTCCATGATCTCTTTGCTTAGTAGTACTGTTTTCCACATACACCCTCCACCCAGCACCATTACCACCCACAAAAGCACATATGCACACCATTTACTGTGGTACACTTTACCACTCAAATCACTGTAGAGAAAAAGAATTGCCCACTATGAGCACTGCAGTAACCATAGTTTTACTTTTAATTTATAATTAATTAAAAATACAGTTGAAACATTTTGCTCCATCAATATTCATGATTGGCTTTGCATTCAGACTTTTTATATGAACCTTCAGTCCTATGACGGCAGCAGAAAAAGCTTTGAAAGGTCTATTTAGTGCAGTCATAGACTTCTTGGATAACCCCTTTTTTTGACCCTCCATATCTTGAGTGATATAACTTGTAAGAGAGTTGTATTCATTTTGAATTACATTAATTTGCTTAAAGCATGTTTGAGCATTGTTAGGATCACAATCACACCTTAACTCAAGCTCGGAGGGGATTTTCTGGTTCTGGTAGTAGATCTCTTTATCCTATGTTTCTATAGGAAGTAGTCTACATTTGTTTTGTCACAGTGATAAGAGCATGAACAGATCCAAGATGCCCAGTTTGATCACCTGTGGATAGTTACAGAGATCGTGCTCAGACTTTCTCACACAGCTCTCCTAAAATCATCTCATCTGTAGCTTTAGTTTTAGATGTGTATATTAAATTCAACGGTTAATTGCTTTGCATAGCTTGAGGATGTTCATTCATTAGGATGGATATAATCCAAGCCTGAAATTTATCTGAAGACAAGTTGATTGCATTTGTGTTGGGGATCTATGTTTAAACCTTTCCTGCATCTGTGTCCTCACAGTCTAGCTTGCAATTTAGATACATTTCAGATTTGTTTAACCTGGTTGAACTTAGTCACCATGCACATACATGTAAATGAAGCTTGTTATGAATGTAGTTACATGCACTGAATGCTTTTTTTCCCTCAAGTCTTCTTTTTCATGGCTGTCTTCTTTGATGGGGACACTCATCTTATTGGCACTATTTTTGTGAAACTATGTTTTATTTCTGCAGTAATTTGACTTAATTATTTATGCCTGATATCAAAGTGATGTGCCTTTCTGACTTAGCTAGATAAAAGCCCCTGAACTATTGAGTTCTGTATGAGCTTTGTTTGTAAGTCTGCTTGTGTGCTGATTGTGTTTTCAATCTGAGAGAAACGGTCCTGATGGATTTGAATTGGTATATCACTTCATTCAGTAAGTTTTACTTTACTTTTCAATTGTGTATCTCATATAGTCACCCACTAATACTGACCTACCTGGATGTCTTTTTGTCTTAGTTTTGACAAAAAGTTAAATTATAGCTACACAATTCTGATAGTTTTTTTTCTCCCCTATGCTGTATGGCAGACTGTCCATTTAAAAATGCCTGTTGGATCTCAATAATGATGTGTCCTAAAAACAAAGCAAATCTCAAAGAATATGGCAGCTAATAGATGTAATCTTTTCATAAGCTGGCATCACGGTTTAAAGTGTTTTTAAAAAGTATAAATGTTCTACTGAAGTGAAATGTCAATAAGATTTCCCTCCCGTCAACAAACATTGAAGTGTGAGTTTGGATCACTTGGTGAGGTACTGGGACAGGTTGTTCTGTGGTGACTGTTAGTTTGATTTCTTGGCTCTGGTCTTCTCCAAATCAGAATTCTGACCATGCTGTTGGGGACAGTAACCTTAATACCTCACAATGTTCTCTCTTTCTGTTAACTTTCAGTGGCAGTAGATTGACAGCTTTGTTTAGTCATGAATTGCAATCAAGGGGAGCATCTGCATGAGAGAAACTAATGGTAGTTTGTACATCTCATTACTTAACAAGCTTAGCAGCCCTACAATGCTGTGTTGAGATCCTCATGTGTTCAATCAGGCTGTATACTTGTTTTCACTATGCTTCACTATCTTCTAACTTCTGTGACCAAATCAGAGAGACTATTAGCTTTGGAAATATTTTTGAGCTATGATATGTGTATATGGAGAAAATTATTTCAGTTTAACTTTTTTCTGTTGTTGACAAATGCTATATTGGCTTTTTTTTCTGTACATATTGAGGGCTTTTACAATTTTGTCTCTTGTACTATCTTTCATCCTTTTTTTAGATACCATTTTCTAAAAATTCCAATTATTCACAATGTATATTGTCTAAATAGATCTAGTCAACATCAGTCTATTAAGACTTCCCTGTATCATCACTCATTCATTGTAAAAGATATATGATCTGCTGCCTGTACATTGTATATAGTTGTAAAACAAACAAAAGCTGATCAGATTAAATAAAACCCACATGAAGACTTAAATGATTAGCTAGGAAGTATAATTGTATGCATATATGTACAAAACAGAATCTTAAAAGGATGCAATTGAGCTGCATTTGATTTACTATTCTTCATACTTCATGATCAGATGTGTCATCTTTACTTCTTTTATGAAGGTAGTTGGTGAGT
This sequence comes from Seriola lalandi dorsalis, assembly GCF_002814215.2. NCBI lineage: Eukaryota > Metazoa > Chordata > Actinopteri > Carangiformes > Carangidae > Seriola > Seriola lalandi. The sequence continues at coordinate 618,357 of NW_019524859.1, read as the reverse complement.
CAGTTGGCTACTTGTTGGGGTTCCTTTGGATGTTGGGAAAAGGGTAGAATCTGTCTTAATAGATGCTGTCTGAAAAATGTACTGTACTACTGAGAAACCTAAGCACAGTGCTGCACAGCGGCAGAAGTGGCACCTTACTTCATCTGCTTCCCTGGCCCTCAAACATCTCATATATACGTGCCCTCGTTTGAAGAGGAGCTGTAACTTTTCCCTTCAGCCTTTATGTGTGGTTTAGTGTTCTGCACTCTTGACAATTCACATCAACTAAACCTTGTACCTACAAATTGATTTGTGAAATTATGCCCCTTGGTCTTGGCGTGTTTGCTCTCATTTGTGGCGAGGTTACCTTTTTGTCTGCCATGTAGCACCTTCCAAAAAGCATCATGTCTCAACCAAGCAAGGCCACTTCTAGTGCCACACAAGAAGGTTTTTAACCTCACTGATTTATTTTATCCCCCTATGACCAGTAGGTTTAAATTGGAATACAGATTTATCTGGACAAGAGCAGATACAAGTTTTTTGTGTCTGAAGTGGTTTCAGATGTGTATGTTGGAGCAGCAGTGTCCTTCCCTGGGTCTGAACAGCACGGGGCTTTCTTGGCTTCCTTTCTTTACTCTTGTCCCTTATCACTGATGTTATTTGCCTCTGCATGGCACACCTTTCAGCTTCACTTTGTAGTCTCTGATATGAATTGTGGGGCTGCAACACGTGTTAGATTAAACTGAGCCCTCACTAATTAGGTAGGATGAGGGAGGAAGGCAATGGATCAATTCTTTCTCTGTTGGGGTCTTTCTGATTTTGTCTTTTATGGAGCGCTGTTTCACCATCCCCTAACAAACCTGGGACAAGCCTGTGCTACAAGCTAATAACCACAAGGGGGAGCTGTGCAAAATGGAAGGCTGACGGGATGGGAAAGGAAGTTTCATACATCTATTCCTGAATGTTTTGTTGGTGTTGTTTGTATTGTCTTATTCAACCAGTGTGTACCCTTGTTAATCACATCTGATCAGTTCTTTCAATGATACCGTAATTCATGCAGTTTTAAATGTACAAAAGGAAATGAATCCAACATAAGTGCTTTGGAAAGTGTAACTTAAAAGGAAAATTAGAAACGGAAACAAGTACCCATCAGCGGTGTGATCAGCGTTTGAAGATATATTAGTGTGTGTGAGTGTGTGTGAGAGAGAGAAATAATCATGCTTGAGAGATGGTGTGTGACATGTCTTTTATCTAGATAGGACATGATTTTTTGGCTGCAATTTCAACTTTCAGCTTCTGAGCTGCATGTGAAAACCAGTGTAAATAATGTCATTTCTACTCTTGACCTGAGATTCTTTTTGAAATGCAAGAAAAATTCAAATTATAAAATCTGTCACACCACCTTCATGGGTCAGGACTAACATGTTTAAAAGGACGTTGTTCAGATAGTGCTCACATTACTGTTAATGTTTTTAAGAGGGTGTTGAAAGTGCACATCCATCATTTGAATTAATTGGAAAATTGATTTTTGTTTTTTATTAGTTGGCGTGAATTCAGTCTTGGAAGAGTATCTGAATTACCACCATGTTCATTTTCCCTGTTGAATCAAAAAAATACATCCATTGTATTTTGGAAAACAAAATCTGTTTGTAACCCCCAGGCCTGTCCTGACTGAAAAAAAAACAAAAAACAATATGGCATCTGATTTGTTGGGGGGAGGGTGGAGACATGAGGTTCACTTTTTCCAGTCACATTTGACATGTTGAACCCCAGTTCCATGGCTTCAAGGTGAGTGTGAATGTCAGACTGAAAGTATGAAATGATGATTAAAGATGAGAAGTTGTAAACTATTAAATGGGATATTTTCAATTTATGCTGTGTATTCTTGTCTTTGGGTTGGAGAAAATGATCAAGCGAATAAAAAGTCAAATAAAAATCTAGTTGAACTATGGTAGTTTGTTTTCTTGGTTTGGGGGTGTGGTGTAATAATCCTATCTATTCAAAATGAGTGTTGGGCTTTTTTGGGCTTGTTTTAGTGAAGACTAAAATGAGGACACATACCTTGAGACAATATAAATTTGTTAACAGATTTTGCTACACCAGTCATACCAAAGTGGCTCTACCCTTTACCATTTTTAGGTTTAACAGACCATTGTCAACAGTGTTGCAAATTATTCAACATGCTCAGTGTTCACAATGGATTTCTGCATGATTTTTGTATCAATCTGATGACGTTACCCTGATTTTTCAAGTATTAAAAGTTTTCTGCATTAGCCAGAAAATAGCTGTTTTATTCATAAGTTTCTCAGTTGATTTTACATAAAATGTACTATATTGAGATATACAGAGATATTGCAATATAAACTCATATACCCACCCCTAGTTCAACTGATTTTTTTATTACATGATAGACTCTACCCTATAGTGTTTAATGAACAAATGTGTACACTGTAAATGTACACCATAATGATCAGTTATACTGAACTGTAATTTTTTTAAATTAAGATTACTATTAGGGCTAGGGTTGGTACATAAATTCACAAATGTTAAATGAACATCTAGCAGCCATGTAGCTTGTTTTAATCAGTGTCCATTAGCGTCACAACAAGGTAGAAAAAAAATTGAGCAGGAAGGGCCCCTGTGGATTGGAACCGCTATCACCTTACAGTGTGATATACCGTGTAGGAGTGGGTCCCTGTGAAGACCTGAGGTTTAAGATTAAAAAAATGTCAGTTGGCTTTTTTCACAGAAGACATTTTGACATATCATACGAAAAGCACAGGTGCAAATAATAAAATGAATGATGAATGAATTCCATTAAGCTGCTTCAGTTTCATGGTCCGGATGTGCCTGCTCACTGTCATGATTGAATACTTGAAGAGAACAAAGCCATCGTTAATGTGATTAATAACACCTGCACTTTTCCTGCTGTGACAAGTCGGATGTCAGTGGTGTTCCTTTGCTGGGAATTCAGAATTAAAGTTAAGTATGAGCTGGTGTGTAGCTTGGAGTTCACTTTTTGTGACCCCTTCTTTTGTTGGGGCCTTTTGATCACCATTCATCTGCAAATGATGCAGCTGATTATGAAGTAGGGCTACATCTAATGATTATTTTCATTATCGGTTTATCTGTTGGTTATTTTCTTCATCAATCGTTTAGTTAATAATGTATCAGACAATAGTGACAAATATTCATCCCAGTTTTTTATAGTTCAAGATGTTTCAAATGTTTTCAAATGTCTTGTTTTGCCCAACCAACACTCAAAACTGCAAAGATGTTCAGTTCAATACGATATACAACAGAGAAAAGAAGAAAATCTACATCTTATAACAGCATTTTTTCCCCCATTTTTGCATACATTTACATTACGTTCTCCCAAACCCTCCCTCCCCAAGTTAGTGGTTGATAATTCATTTAGGAAATATACACCATGTTATCATATCAGCTGAAATATTAAAGGTGCACAGTGACCTTTTGACCCACTTGCCCACTTTACTGTGTTAATAATCCAGCCTTCATAGTTATATGCTTTCTACAGATCTTCTGCTTGGCTGTTGTCAATAGTTGTGAGTGCCAGTAAAATTAATAAGTAATAAGACTATAACCATGACAGCTGTTTTAGATGAAGCTACAGATATGAATTAACCTGTTATGTCAAAGTTTATAATCACGTTGGTATTTGTAGATATTGTACAGTGAAACGTGTGCCTGTAAAACAATGCAAAAAGCAGGCTAACATTAAGTTAAGTAAAAAGTTAGCTAATGTATGCTATTAGCAAAGATTAGCAAAAAGACTTAGCTTAGCTCTGTGTCTTTTTAAATAAGTAATTTTACTGCAAGGATAGCCGACAGCTGAATGTAGTAAACCATTTTGCTAAAGCTACATACTTCTGTTGTAATTTAATTTATAAATCAGAACTTGCTAGCTGCTTTGAGGTTGTCAGGCTGCTAGAAGGGTCTATATATATATATATATATAAACACATCTATATACATATATACACACGAACAGGTAATTTGCAAGTCCGTCCTGGTGCTATACAACTCTGTCGCAGAAGGTATATAGTCAAACAAAAAACTACGAGTAGCAAAACCTTACAAGGGCATATCTTGATTTTTCCGTGAAGGACTGTCAAGTTTTCAAACACTCTCCTTATGATTAATGTAATAAGGCTCTCCCCTCAGAAAGGGGCAGTGGCTGTTGAATAATAAATATTCTGAACCCGCCCATTTAATGTTTATTGATCAGCTGCCCGGCAGGCCTATCTGACAGCAGTCAAGTTCAGTCTGGATATGGCGTCGCTGCACCGACACAGGATGCATTTTCACCTCTCCGTGGGAATTTGCCAGTCACGTACCGGGACGGCACTTCTTGGTTTTGGTCACTGTTAATACCGCACATCCATGGCGATGGAGGACGAAGACAATAATACAGCGGTCGTTGCGACTAACACCCAAACGGGCATCAAGAAAGGAGGTGATGTCGGAGATAACGGGACTTGCATAGACAGGCAGCCGGACACGGTGGTCCATCAAGCGGGGCTGAATCAGACTGCAGGTCGTGGCAGCCGCAGTGGTACGGGAGCTCATGCTGCAACGGGGATCCGAGTGCTAAAGGCAAGTCATAACGAGAGGATTTATTTTCATGTAATGCAGTAGGTGATTCAAACAGGACAAAGTGCCCGACACAATATCTCTATATTGTGTTACATGTCAAGGGATTTCTTACATTGCAGTAGGTGATTCAAACGAGGCATGATAATTAAAACCCATCTTTGCAATATTATGTAATGGCTGTAATGTCAGGTGATTGATATTGTCTGGTTGATGATTGATCTGTGGATGATTGCCATTCAGTGAGGAATGTACCAGAGCCAATTAACAGCCACAAGCCACAAGCCCC